>NW_024884822.1:14556665-14633926 GCF_019232065.1 Centrocercus urophasianus
GGATGGATGGATGGATGGATGGATGGATGGATGGATGGATGGATGGATGGATGGATGGATGGATGGATGGGTGGGTGGATGGATGGATGGATGGATGGATAGATAGATGGATGGATGGATGGATGGATGGACGGACGGACATACGAATGGTTACACAGACAGACTGATGGACAAACTGTTGGATAGACTGGTACATAGACAGATGAATGGACAGAAGGATGGATGGACGTATGGATGGATGGACAAACAGGTGGACAGGACAGACGTTTTCCCACAGCAACCCAGCAAAGCCCCCCAGACCCCTGCACAGGGTGTGCACTGCATTCCCACCAGAGCTGGATGGCTGACACTGAGCCATGGACCTCTTCCCTAAAGCAGTGAAAGTCTGGCTGCACCCCATGCATTAAGCAGCACAATCTCTGGTCCTCAGTGATCTCACTGGTGCTACAAAGATCCCAGCAGTAACAAGAATCACCCCAGAGACTCCTGCTGCTACCGAGTGTCGATGGTTTGAATTAGCGATGAAGTGTTTAATTTTTCACATGCATTATTTTAAATCCTGCCTGAATGTTTTATACTCTAATTCATCCTTCAGACAAATGGGAAGTTGTGGGTTCACAGGCACATGAAAACAAGAAAAAATGCAATGTTTTAAGTAGAAAACATTGCTCAAGCTCAGCATTCCCAGCACAGCAGTCCAGGAAATTCTGAGAAGCACAAAAGGGAAAAGAGAAGCGTTAATAAACACAGTCAGCACCAGGCTGGCTCTGGATGGGCACAGGCTGAGTGTTGCCCAGGCAGCAGACAGCTGGAGCTGCGCCTGCAGGACAGACCCAGACCCCATGGCTGTGATGCTGTCAGGATGCAGCCCCCTTCCTCCCCACCACCCCGATGTGCCTCAGCCCTGAGAAAAGCTCAGCTCTACCAGCATTTCCAGAGCCCTGCCCTCAGCTCCCATCCCACGCCAGCTCATCAATAACCCAAATATTGCTAAGCCCATCGGCAGACTGATGTGCAAACAGAGGGGCAGGGGCTGCCCAGCCTCAGGCAGACGGCACACTCATGTCGCTGGCGTGGCTTCACCGATGCGTGGAGCACTGATGCCACACTGCTGCCTCACTGCTGTAACACTGCTGATAAGAATCTTGCATCATCAAGCTCAGTGAAGCGCATTTGCCTTCAGACTTTGCCTCCTGAGGGCAGCTGCAGACCTGCTCGCATGGGAAGGAGAAGTTTGCTGTGAAATTGTTGTTGTGTTTCGTACATCCCCAGCGGGAAAGCTGAGCGCCTGTTCTGCACAGTGGAAGGGACTTGTGAGATCATGATGCAGCAGTGCAGGTCGCTTGCAAGGAGCACACTGAGCTTTGGGAGGCTGCTGCTTATTTGATAAGAGAGGAGATCCTCACAGTAACATCTGCTCTGGTCTCACAGGACCAGACCCAGCCATGACCCCGAGGCTGTGCCATGCATCCTGGTGCCCAGGAGGCCACTTCCCATTGCAGCCTGGATCAACATCCGCATCATACAGAGCAGTGTTGACCCAGCTCCCTGCTGGAGGGCCCCTGGGGCAGAGCTGTCCCTCTGCTCCATCCCTTCTCCCCTCCTCTCCTGTCCAACACTGCTCTGGGTGATGCCTCCTAGCCTGAAAGAAGGGACAGTGCCTCAGGGGTGGCATCACAGTCCTGATGGAGATGACGGTGCTGTCACAGCCAGGTGAAGGCAGCTTGACTCCATCAAGTTGCAGTCAGCTGCTAAATCTGGATTCATATTCAAGAGAAATTCCCCTTTTTCTTTTCCTGAAGGATTTGGTGGATTACTCATTCTCCCTTATTATTTTGTTCCTATTTTATCTTCATCTTTTATTAGTCACTTGTCAGAAGTCATAAATTATTTACATTTTCTGCCAAATGTTATCCTGCTTTCACACAATGGTGTTTGGAATACGGTCCTTTTCTCAATAATACACGGTAGTTTTGCAACTGAGGAATTAATTGTCCCTTCCTGCCAGCCCACTCTCAGAGCCAAATGTGAGATGGCCGGTGGGTGGTGCAGCGCACTCAAAAGCACCATTACAAATTGTTTGGGTCATCTGCAGGGTTTCAGACAGTGCCTTCTCCGGCTGTGAATCACTGCTGTTAAACGCTGCCCGGCTGCTGGCCTGAGTTCCAGCCAAAGGCTCTGCACACGTCTGGGAGCAGCAGCAGGACTGCAGGAGGTGAGGGTGCTCCCAAGGAGCACAGTGGTTCCCAGGGAGCTGGGGCAGCATGGAGCTGAGCCTAGGGCTGTGCGCCAGCCATTGGAGCTGGGCAGGCACAGGGGATGCTTGTTTTTGGAATTCAACACTGGTACGGGTTGCCCAGGGAGTCCCTTGCCCCTCCCTGCTGACAGCACGGGTCAGGCTGGGGGGCTCTGAGCAATGAGCTGTGGGTGTCCCTGCTCACTGTGGGGAGTGGGAGCAGATGGACTTAAAGGTCCCTTCTGACCCAAACCGAGATATGAATCCATGAAACTCCAAATTTCTAATTGCGCCTGAAAGAGCTTTGGCTCTCCAAGGCAGAACCTCTGAGCAAGCAGGGAAATTTCCCTTCCTTTCCCCAAAGCTGGTGAGCCACAAAAAAAGCCCATGAGTCCAAAGACATCCAGACCTGCTAATCCCCCCTAAGAGAGGCTGCCCAGGCACAGCCCCCTAAACAAAGGCAACGCAGGCAGGGGTCCAGCAGCCAAGATGCGACAAATGAGTTGGCCTTGGACTGATTTCCGAGCTCACACATCTGTATAACACCCTCCTGGAAGTGTAAGGAAAGGGCATGCCACTGTGACTCACAGGTATTTTTTGGAGTAATCACAGAGGAAGCCATAAAAAACAAGGGGAATACCTTTCTGTTAATGGAAAAGCCATCCTGTGCCCAGCGGTTACCTCAAGGCTCACAGCCCTGCGCGTGGCTTCACCCAGCTGTGCTGTGCTCAGGCCTGCTTCCAGGAACAGATCACTCTGCAGACACCAGACAGGGACCAGCAGCTGCAGCCAGAGCACGGCATGGGGAAGGAATGTCCTCGGCTGGGAGCGGGGCTGCACAGCTGCTGCAGATGTGTTGGCTGAGCACAGTCACCAGCGGCGACGATTTTACTTTCTGCTGTTTCTAAACAACGTTAGAGCTCCCCTTGAGCTGCATGGGGAAGCTCGGTTTCCTTCACTCTGCAGGGGCAGACCACAGAGTTGCAATGCTTTTAACTCCTTGCAGTGCTGAGGCAGGAAGGTATCGATGCTGCCGTGCAAAGTGTGCTGCAAATGCTATAAACGCATTTTGGCCTTCTACATTCAGGATGAGTGGAGATGCATGGGAGGGCCAAGCAGGGGAGCTGGGAGCCCATCACATCCGTCTGGATGTCCAGGAGTGCTGCTGTCAGCTATCAGCATAGGGAGAAGCACAAGCACCTATAGGTTGCACAAGAACACATAGAAAGAAGCTTGATGCAAGTGTGAGGAGGTTGATCGGAGGAGCAACCAGAGTCAATAACGAAAATACATCCAGAGATGGAAGGGACCCATCTGCATCGAGTCCAACTCCTATTCCACACAGGACCACTACAAAAAAATCAGACTTGTTCATATTCCCTTCGTATTTTGTTATTTTTTTTCAGTTTCACAGCGAATTTTCTATTTGGCTTTCAGACAATGCTTAACAGACCCAGCCCCCTTTTTGCTCATTGATTGAGTTCTCTATTTGGGGAGGACCCGTGTATTTCAGATGGCTCTGCCCAGTGAAATCATATCAGTGAAATCACATCAGTGAAATCAGATCGGAGCCCCACGTCGCCCTCACACAAATCCTGCCCGGATTTTTTGGAGGAGGTGGGGTTGGCCACAGCGCTGTTGGGAACTCCCCGCGCCCTCAGAAGCATCCCACAGAAGCATCCCCGTGCTGCAGAAAGGAAAGAAAGGTCAGCTCTGATCCGATGAGATGAGCAGAGTGGCCGCAGCGGTTTCTGTTCTGAATGTCTGCAAATGAGTCAGCGTGTCAGAGACCAGCCCTAGGTGTACGCACAGCAGCACACCGCAAGTTCCATCCTCCTTTCTGATGCTATCAGGTCTTTCTTTTTCCACCCTGGCTGCAATCTAAGAATGTATTTGCATGTCATTAGCTGCTATAAAAAGAATAAAGAGAACAAGGTGGGGTTCCAACCGAGCAGTTCTTTTTTTTCCAACAGTAAAGGTCCATGCTGCCCACTCCTTTCCCTTCTGCCCTTCCTGCAGAGACTCATCTCTTCAGCCAGCTGTGAGATGAGCATCAGTTCCCACTGCCTCCTCCAAGGGCAGAGATTCCACCACAGCTGGTTATGATCAATGCACAGAATGTGCACTCATCTACCTGAGACCCGTAAATTCCCTTTGAAACAAACATTCTGTTTTCTCCTCGCCAACCTCAGCAGGGCTGGCCATGCACACAACCATAGACACCCTTTCTCTAGGAGAGCAAATGCAGGAGAGGGCTGAGCCAGTGGTTCTGCTTCCCACCGTGGGTGATGCACGGCCTCTGTGGAATCTCTATGATCAGAAGAGAGTTTTCTGTAAAGAAAGCAGATGAGCATCATGGGGATGCACTGAACAGAGGCAAACCCCTTGTTGGCATGAGGCAAAGCTGGCCTCCCTCTGCTTACCACCAAAGTAGAACAGCGGCTCAGCCTCAGCTATGGGGTAATGCCACTCTGCTGACTGCAGGGAAAGTGGAGAGACTGTGTTAGGGGACTTCAGCAAGGCAGGAAACCAATCCATGAGGCATTGGAGTCGTGTGGGCAGGGAGGACAGGCTGCCCCGCAACCCATGCCTGCTTTCAGAAGGGCTCGTGCAATCCATCAGCTTGTAAATGTGAGTGGTGGGAAGCATTAAGGAGTATTAATTGAGGGAGAAGTATAGAATCATATAACAGTTTGGGTTGGAAGAGACCTTTAAAGGCCATCTCTTTCAACCCTTCTGCAATGAACAGGGATACCCACAGCTCCATCAGATGCTCACAGCCCCTCCAGCCTGACCTGGGATGGGGCATCACCGCCTCTCTGGACAGCCTCTGCCAATATGCAATCTAGAGCTCCCCTCTTTTAGTCTGAAATCATTTCCCTTTGTCCTACCACACAGACCCTGCTAAAGAGTCTGTCCCCTTCATTCTTACAGCCCATTTAGGTACTGAATGGTCACTCTCAGCTCTCCCTGGAGCCTTCTCTTCTCCATCTGCACAGCCCCAGCTCTCAGCCTGTCCTAAAGAGGAGGTGTTCCACGCCTTGGATCATTTCCATGGCCCTCCCCTGGACATGCTCCAACAGGTTTATGTCTATCCTGTGCTGAGGACTCCACATCTGGATGCACTGCTTCAGATGAAGTCACCCAATGCAGAGCAAAGGGGCAATAAATGGGTGTTACCTTGAGTAATCACAGTAACACAGGTACATGTCAGTACATGTAAGCGTGAAGGTCTGGGTGATGTTTAGGAAGCTTTATCTCGTACCAATACTTTCAGCATCATAAAATTGCTTCAGTTCCTGAAAGCAAGATGGGCTCAAACATCTGAATTGCACAGCAGCCACTGAACTTCTGGGGGAGTCTTTATTTTAGACACATGTAGTTTCCCCCGGCAGATAAGAAAGTAACAGCTTCCACTCTACAGGTGACTTCTCGCCTTCAGCTTGAGCTTCTTTGTGGTGAGGTATTAATCATTTCCTCGCACGGCGCACGTATAAAAGGAAGCCAGGATGCAGCCATACCCAGCCCACGAGAGGAGCGCGGTGCCTCGCCACGATGCTGCTGCTGCTCTGCCTGCTGCTGTCCTGCTGGGCCCCCAGCTGCCCCAGCCCTTTGCCGCTGGTCAAGGGCTGCCCCATCATCTCCCTCCGGAAGGAAGTCATTCGAGACGTTCAGGGACTACAGGTTCGCCTGTTCTGTTTGCTTTTTGTTGCACGCCTGAGTTTTTGTTCTGGCGGAGCATCTGCTAATGTGGTTTTTTAACAATCTCTTGCAGGGCAGCAATGAAACCGTGCCTCCGGTAAGGTCGTGTTTCAGCTCACATTGCAGTGCTGCATGCCCATGGTGTGGCCATGAGCTTTTGGAGATTAAAGGAGGATCTGGCAGTTGACAGAGCTCATCCTTTGTGCACTTGGAAGAGGTGTCCCCTGGCTACCATGCCACCAATGAGTTGTGATGGTTGCTCCTCTATGGGCTTCACTCAAGGCAAAATCTTTCCCTGAAAAATCAGTGCTCAGCTGCTGCCTTGATCAGAGCCACGAGTAAGAGCTTGCTTCCACCAGCACTGGCTCTTTCTTATCACAAGGCAGATCAGAGCCCCTTCTGAAGGCACTGGGGACATGGTCAGTGGGTACAGTGGGAATGGGTCTCAGCGATCTGGGAGGTCTTTTCCAACCTTAGTGATTCCATGAGGCGATACAGAAAAGTCTGTGCTTTGTTATTGCAGAATAACATAATTCTCATGATGGAGCAAGGGGAAGAGAATGCAGTCGTCTACCTGGAAGAATTCATTAAGGTCCTGGAAAGCAGCAGAAAGAAGCAACTACGGCAGCTTATCCGCAAACTCCGGAGTATCTTTGCTGCCAGGGAGACGTGCACTGGGTGGCTGGTAGGTCCAGGGTGGATTTTCTGCTCGCTGTTCTATGGGGTTTGGGTTAGTACAAATCCCAGTGTTTGTCCAGGCAACAGCAAAATGTGTGCATTGCTGAAGCTGCCTCCTGGTTTGGTACCTCCGTGGTCTTAAAAAGGACAGAACGAAACAATCCACCAGTCAAGAAACAAAATACAGCTCGTGTGTCCAAATTACATTGGTTTGACTCTTCTCCTTTGTCCGTCCCCCAGAAACATAAGTGGGAGCCAATGGAAAACTATGACTTTTTCAAGAATTTGGAAGAACTATTAAAGTTCCTGAACATGTATGGCTTCTCGGAGGAGACAACATAACTGCAGAGCAGCCTGCCATGCCACGGAGCTCCGTGAACCCTCCTTTGCACACCCTCATTGACAAGCAAAGCTCCTGGGAGACGTTATTTATTCCTATAATTATTCGTATTTATTCTATTTATTGGTAGGAACTTCAAGTTATTTATTTTCATGATGAAGAAACGCAGTAGTTGTTTACTTCACTGGTGCGTGGGGAGGAGCTTGGTGCACCATTTTGTACCATGCATTGGCCACACGTTGGGGTCAGCACTTTGTTCCTGCTCCTGAAGTTTGCAGATGCTTTCAGTTCAATTTTTGCATCTTTTTAGGAGGGTGGACAGCACTTTTTGGTGAACAGTCTCCTCCAAGGATGGGACGTTGGATGTTGCTTTTAAATGGCGCCTCTCCGAGCTGAAGAACATCACTGTGCTACAAAGGCAGTGGCAATTGTTTTAAAATATAAGAAAAAGTGAGGTGCAAATTACCTGTTCTCCAAGACCCGAATGCTGCCAAGACGTTGCGTATGCATTTCGCACAGTAAAATATTTGGGAATTTCGCATGCAGGACTCTATGAAATGTAATCAAACTCTAATGGAATCTATGCAAAATAAATCTCTTGCACAAATGTGTAACTGTCATCGTTTCCTTTGTGGTGATTTGTGGTGCTTTAAGGGATGTTTGACCGGACAACGCCAGACTGATCTCATCAGTCTCTCCTAATGGTGAGGTTCTAGCAGTTTTGGGGCAGCTTTAGAGATGGCTGATACCTCTTTGTAGGGTCTGGACACCATGAACCACCACATCTATTTTCCTGTTGGGATGAAAGTAGCCCACGTGGCTGTTCTTCTGTGCACTGTGGGACAGACAGCTGACTGCTGCCCCTTGCCTTCCCCCCAGCTGGATGTTCTGACTTCAGGAAGATTCGTCCACACAGAAGAAGGAAAACACGTGGCAAAACCCTCCTTTGGGGCAGGATGGGATGGGAGCAGCCACAGCCCACGGCTGCACCCACATCCCCGCGGAGCATCACATGCATACCTTCCCTCCTGCTGGGATTTTCCTGCTGGAATTTCTTTGTTTCACAATCCCATCATCACCACCTACTGCTGCACACCTGGATAAAATTTCCTAAGTGCTCTGCTTGAGGAAGGGCATCTCCAGCAGCAGCACTTGTGCCTACAGGATGCCCTGCAAATCGCTGCCCGGGGAATGCCACAGCCCACGGGAGGCTCAGAAGGGAGCTGACACATCTGAGCAGTTTGCTAGCATTTTTAATAACTGCTGGAGAGGAGTTTCTCAAGGGCTGCAAAAGGACAGAAACAGCAGCCAGAGCGTGAACAAGGGGAAAACCAAAAGGTGTCATTATCACTGTGCATACCAAAGGTATTCCAGAATAAATCCTTAGCCAATGCTGGGTGCTTAGAAGAAGCAACTTGGCCTGTTGGTGATCCATGTCAACGCCGCTCGTTCTGCAGGAGTGCAGCCCACTGAGTGCAGCAGTGCCAGATGAGGAATAAACACGGGCAATGGGATTGACTCCAAGCCAAGTAAGTGTTAGCCAAAACCCACGGATGCCAAAAGATGATGTGATTTTTACCATCGTGAGCAATGATGCTTACAGCCTTCCAGTGAGGGAAGCGGTGCTTTGAGAGGGGCCACGATCCGCTGTGATGCAGGGAGCTCCAGTGGCCGAGGGCTCCAGTCACTTCCAGGGGGACCACAGGCACACCCCGATGGCACATTCCTATTGCTCGTTGAAGCCCTCTCCATGCACCACTGACATCCCCTGTGCTGTAACCAGGTCCCCCCAGCCGAGCTTTTGCTTTTCGAGCTCCCAAATCAAGCGGTTCGCCTCGCTGCGGCTGATGCGTCGCAGTCGGTGCGCGCTGAGGTTTGGCAAGCGCTGCTCCTCAGGAATAAAGCAGCAGCAATACCAGCGGTCCGCGTGCTGCTGGCGCAGGCTGCTCTCTAGGCGGCACTCCTCTCCTGCCGAAAGCCCGCAGCGTGACACGAGGGCTGGAGGGAGGAGAGGAAGGGATGCGCGACGCCTTGCGCCGGGCTGCAGAGGCTGAGGCTGACGCAGAAAGATGGAAGAGCACGGAGAGGCTGCGAACAAAGCCGCAGAAGGGACCGTGTGCCTGAGGGCCCTGCAGCATTCCTGCAGTTCCTGCTGGGGATGCTGTTACCTCTGTGTGCAAACACCAAATCTTAGGCACTCGTGGTTTTGCTGCACTTTGGAGGGCTGTGAGTGCTTGTTTTCCCCATCTCGCAATGTTCCCCACTGGCAACCACAGAAAGTCTCCAGACGGTTACAAATGCCAACAGCTTTTCTCATCGTGTTTTTGGTAGAGAGCATCTTTCTATTACAAAGGACCAAGGACCACAGGGAGGTTAAGGAGCAGTGATGATTCCTGCCACAGCCAGCACGCTGCACCAGCAGAGCAAGACACAGGACCTTTTGTATTGATAACATCTCACTGCCTCTCTCAAACAGCTTTAACTGCATTTGATGATGGGCCAACGTGGTCCTTCCACAGATGAAAGAGGATGCTTCCAAATCTGCCATGAAATGTTCAGAAAAAGGGTTTAGTAGGTGCTGATATTTGCCTAATGGTTTGGCTGAAGATGCAGCCCATACTGTGGCTTGCACCTTGTGGGTCGAGCTGTTACATCCTCATACAGAGCACAGAGGCAGTGGGCAGCAGCCTGCAGCTCCCCTGGGGCAAACATCCATCTAAAACGTGGGAAAGGCAAAGGAGATGCAGGTCCTGCCCTCACCTCCTGCTCCATGCCATTGCCAGGAGACTCTGAAGCTTACATCAGAGAAAGCAGAAAAACCTTTGTTGGTTTTCCATCATTCACTATACCATCTTAGCACATTTAAACATTCTCTTCAACAACTCATTTCAATCACTTCTGCCCCAAGCTGCTGGACGGCCAGAGCCTGCAGAGCCTGAGTTCCTTGGTTGGGAAGTGAGGGGCCAGAAGCCATTTCCTGAGCAGTTTGGGACTGAAGTTTGTGGGGTTTTTTTAAGAGAATGACTCAGAACTGTCTTTAGTGATGGAAATCATGGCAGAACTGGTGGGCACCTCCCATACAGCTGCTGCTGGAGAACCTTCACACCGTGCTTGAGGAGGGCAGCACCCACTCTGCAAATCGGCAGAAAAGGAGCAGCAAAGTGATGGGAACAAAGGGAACGTGCAATTATGTGTTTTCTAGTAGGGATAATCCAAAACATATATAGACAAAGAGCTTAAAACACCATCCAGCCTCAAATTCTCTTATTACATTAAGAGCTCTCCAAAGTAAAATGCGGGCTGAACCAACAGCGAGGATTTCCCTAATCGCTTCCAGTAAAACCAACCTGCCACTCCTGCACTTCAGCAGGCATTTTGTTTGAAATACTGCCTCTAGAAATCCAACAGATTTATAGAAGGAAGGGGAACATATGGGACATATTCAGGCCAGACGCTCTGCTGGCACAGGCTGATGTGGATATTTGCAAAGCTCTGCATCGATGTGCTCCAGCTGAGAGCCTGGCTCTGTGCTAACCCTGTCCCAACAGCACTTGCCAGGCTCACTTCTGCCATTGCAAAATGCCTTCCTTACAGCTCTCAGCTGAAGTCAGAGCTGCCACAGAGCAGGCAAGGAGTGGGACAGCAGGGGCTGTGCTGGCAGACATCAAAGTCTCCCACTGTTCCATCTGGCAGCTCCAGTGCTGGTCACCAATAATTCCACTTTTCCCCATGGTCAGGAGTGTTTTCTCACCACAGCCTCCCTCAGATGCCACTCCCCATATGAACCATACTATCCCTTGCCTCCCACCATGGAACTAATTACATGACTTTTTCCCTTTAAAGCTGCAATATTGCAGAGCTCCCCCAGCCCTGGTTCCCCAGTCGCTCTGAAATTCTGCTCTCCCAACACCACATTACCAGGAGCTGAACCCCTCCTGAGTTCCCCTGCCCTGAGCCCACCTTCCCCCATCACACCCCCCAGGCACTGCTACAGTTTCCACCTCATTCCAGCCCCTTTCCCTCTGGCTCACACATTCACAAATGCAAGTGAAACCAAGCTCCAAAGTTGCCCCCATGAGGTGCTGCATAAGGGCCACACAATGAACCACACTTCCATTCTACAGACAGTTCCCTCAGAACGCGGAGCTGCAGCTGACAGCTGAGAATGAAGACTGTCAGAAAAATTAGCGATGTCTGGATAAGGTCTGCTCCCCGCTCCTACTAATTATGGCAAACAAACGACCTTCTGTCTCACTGACAGGTCAGAAAAAAGACATTTCCCATAGGAAATGGCAGTGCTATAGATGGACGTGAACCTCTGCTCCCACAGTGCTGCCGAGGTCACATTGCAGACAATTGCTTTGACCCCGAGGGCTCCATCTTCAGCTGGCATCAGCTACAGAGGCACTCAAACCATTAAAGCAGGATAAAATGCAGCAATATAGAACGCAGGCTCCTCTGATGAGAAGCAATGGTCTTCCAGGCTGTGCTGCTAGAATAATTTCCTCGGGCATTAACAAGTCCTGCTTTGGCAGCACCTTGCACAACATTAGTGCCCTCGCATGGCTCCTGCTTGCACAGAAGCACAGGGTTAGAGGGGTAAGGAAGTTTACAGGACCATTAATCAGAAACACTTCTCGCATCAGATATGCTGCTAATTCGAAGGCTCAAGTTGTCGCCTATTTCCTACTTTATCGATTTGTAAATGAGATAAGAGAGTAATCACATCCTGCCCATATGAGCTTCTCTATATAAGCGAGCCCAGCCAGAAGAGAGGAGCCTGAATTCAACACACTCTTCAGGTTGGAGTCCGAGCCTCCAGTGCAGCACCTTCCAAATGCATCCATACGTGCTGTTGCTGCTGCTGTGCGGCTGGAGCGCATCCAGCCACTGCCTGCCTCCAAAGGAAATACCGCTTCTGCAGGGCAAGACCAAATCTGCCATCATTGATGAAATGCTTTGCTTACTTGAAAATGAAAACACGCATGAAAATGTAAACCCTTTTCCACTTGCCCCACGCCAGATTTGCCTCTCGAGGTGATTTCCAATTTGTAACATGGAGGTTTCTGTCTTTTTCAGGAGCTGCTCAACACGCCGACCTGCATAAAGGTAAGGAATGGCCGTTTCTCGTGTCTTACTGCTATGAGGACTCACAGTTTACCAGCTTACGGTATAACTGTATATATATGAGAGTAAAGCTCTGGGCACATTTCAAGACAACGTGCCCAATGGCAGTGAAGGGCTTATGGGCTCCAGAACAGCTCTGTGAGCCACAGGTAGGGGGGACCTGCGCTCAGAAACTGGCCCAGGAGGGGCACAGGGCCACCACGAAGACCCAAGGCTGGCTCAGGGACAGTCCTGAATGCTCTGCTTCTTTCCCTAGTATCATGTTATATTGTTCAAAAAATTGCTTGAACGTGGCTAGCATCCCATTCTAGCAGCTCTCCGATGGTGCATCCTCCTCAGCATCTCTGTGTTCTTTTTAATGCTGTTCAGGAGAGATTTCCAGCAATGTCTGTAAGGTCTTCTCACTAAATGATGCATTACAAGGAGAACTGCTTGGAGTAGCTATCTATGAGCATCCTACACCCAAGACAAAACGCTCTCATCCAAAAGGAACTTAATTCCAAGAGTTGTCAAATCCTCCATAGACAGAAGCTGCACTTCCTCTGCAGAATTTGTGTCTGTAATAGTTACAAATGCTGCACTCACGTACTCTTAAGGGAAGGTATAACTAAGAAGTATCTCCAGAGAAAAATTGTAGGTGATTTATTCGAGATGGTTTATGGACCATTAACATCCTCCTACAAACCAGAATGCCTTTTTCTTTCCCATTTTTTCCTTCTAGAGCACAAACTGTGCCTGTAACAACACTGAGAAGTTTATTCACCAGCTAAACAAGTTGGAATCTCCATGTATGAAGATAGTTAAAAGCGATATGAGAAAGCTGAGAGACAACTGCACAATTCTGAAGGTAAGCTTCTGCTGTTCAGTGGTAATTTCAAACATTTCCCTGCAGTTCTCCACCTGCCCAGGCTTGCTGAGCTTGCTGAGCTGCCTCAGTCTCCTCTTAGTTCTCTCAGAGAGCACAGAGCTGCTGGGACCACACGGAGCATCCCAAGCTCCCCAGTTTCTCCAGGACATGGATATTACGAGGGAAATTGGATGTACAAATAGGAGTTGGACTTGATGATCCATATGAGTCCTTTACAATCTGGGATATTCTATGATAGCCAGGGCTGCATTCACTGCTGGTCTGCAAGAATGGTGGAAAGTGTTGTGGGGCTGGAGCTTCATCCCAGGCAGCTTAAGAGCCCCGAGGAATTACAGAGCCTTGGGATGGAGTGCCTCTGTAACTCCTGCATCACTCTCTACTCTTTTTCTTTAGAGAAATTCAGCCCATGGACATTCCTGCAATGAGATCAGAGCAGATTTCTCCAAATTCAGAAGCAACCTGGAAGAATTCTTGAAGTGGCTCAGCCAGACAAAGAGCTGCAGGAACATCAAGAGGGATGAGTTGGATCTGGATGGCAGCAGCAAAAGCAGCTGCTCTCTGCTGCAGAAGCACTGCAGAGAAAGGCTGTAGGAGCAGCTCCCACAGCAGCAGTGGGGCTCCCTGGGAATGGGGGGCAAGGAGGGGCTCCCACGAAACATGAATCTGTGCTAAGAGCTAATGCAAGTAAGTGACTGAAAACCAAAGACGTCAATTAAAACTTTATCAACCACGCACAGCCAAGTGTCATCATTTACCCTGCCTGTGGTTATCAGATGTGAAACGTGCTTGTGGCACCTGGGACGCAGGGAGAGATGCTGGGTCTGGGGTTTGAGCACACAGGGGCAGCAAACACAGCCCTGACCTGCTCACATGTGTCAAGTGGGCACAGGGAGGGTCTGCACGTGGGGATGAGGGCTAAGGGGCTGAGATGCTCAGTGTGTACCAATGGGACCTAGAGCAATCCTGCTGGAGATGTGGCACCACCAGATCCCACCCTGCACTGAAGCTGTTGCTTGTTGGTGGTGTTTGCATTAAGCTTCAATAGGAATCTGACCAAACTAACATGGATGCTTCACGTTTTGCCCTTTCACTGCACTCCAAAGAGCTTCTGCTCAGTTTTTTCAGAGATTTTCAGCATACATTTATCCAAAACATTTCCATCAAACCTCAGACAGCATCCAGTGCAGAGCGGGATGTCAGAGGAGATGCTTGCATCTTACTGAGCGTTAGAATCACAGAATACAGAATCACAGAACGGTTGGGTTGAAGGGGCCTCTAGGATCATATGGTCTGGTTGCTCCCACCAGTTCAGACCCAGCTGGTCTTGAACACCTCCAGGGATGGGGCATCAATAACTCCTTTTCAATTTACATCACACGAGCAGAAGAGCTGCTGAATTACCACACTTCTGTGCAAAAGCAGTGTTTCTCTAGCATGCTCAGAAGGTTTCAAGCTGTTGGACATCTCTGTGCTAAAGCAGCCACTGGGATTGCACTGTGGGTCTCAGCTCAGCTCTCTGCACTCCCTGTGCCTGGTGAACAATGACTGCTATGCAAAGACCCACAGCACAGTGACCTCTGAAAGCAGGTAAGAGATGATGCACATCCAGTGGGACAGCCAGCACTCAACCTGCCTCACAGAGCACTACTCAGCACTCTGAGCAATACCTGAATTTGCTCATGTGCTTGGTTCCATCTCACCTCCCAGCACACTTCAAAAAGCAGCAGGTTTTCAACAAACCACTTTTAAAGTGGCTGTCTTGCAATGGTTCTCATCCCTGAAATCACTGTTTCACGTTGCTTGTGTGCAAACTCGCCATTCTTCTAGTGCTTTACTCCAGGAGATGCATCTTCCTCACTCACCAGCACTGCTATTCCAGGAAATACTTCTGTTTAAAGAACAGAAAGCAACCAAAGAATGCTTAGTTTGGCTTCATACAGCCTAGAGATGAACAGAAGTGCTCCTGTCCAACCCAATGAGAAAGAACAGAATCAAACCTGAGAAGTGCCCAGAACTGCCTGCTCAAACACGTACACGAAGGGCTGATCTATATTAGCAGTATGTCACGATTTCCAAGGATCAAAAACCTCACAGAAATGCAGATGCACCTCTCAACACATGGACCATGATGGCTGGCAGAGTCGTCATGCTTTTGTGAGAGGCATTTACTGTGGAGGAGTCCATAATTTCAAGGAGCCGGCAATGCCATTCCACACCTCCTGCAGCTGATTTTGCTGAGCCATGTTGGTGTTCTGCTCCAAGAACCCACTCTGCCCTTACCTCCAGAATATCAGCATTAATTTTACTGCTCAACACAATGCTTGGCCTTATTTCAGAAGCAACGGCATTCTGATATTCCACTGACCTTACCAGAAAGCCCCTAGCACCCCGAGCATGATTCATATTTGCTTTAAGTCCATACAGAGGTAAAACCCAAGCCACCCACTGTCACTCCCACTGTACCCACACACAGCTCTAGCTCACTATCTCCATATTGACATTTACTTCTCAACACATCCAGCTTTCTGGATCACAGGTTTCTAAGTCCCATGTGTGAGCTCTGCAACGGGGATGAAGGCGTTGCTGCTCACCTGAGCCTGGCAGGTGCTGGGACACACAGAGCTGGAGGTGGTGGCCTCCTGCACCAGCTCACCCCAAAGCAATCATTGCTTGCAAGCACAGAACCCACACTGCCTGAGGTCCCGTGGCCGCTGGGTCCCACCTGAGCCAGGTGCCCATCCCCACAGACAGGGAGCTGCCAGAGCTCTGCAGGGAGGAGCCCCCAGCACTGTGCTGCCATTCAGTGCATGCACACAACAGCTCCTGCCCAACCTGCATGCACCAGCTCCATCTCATGCTACCAATCCCTATCAACCACGCACAGCAGCTGAAATGAGAAAAGAAGGCAGCATTCACACAGCTCTCATGTCTCGACCAGGAGGTTTTCACTGGAAACAAGTAACACCACAAGCTTTTGTTCCAACAGATGAATCAGACCTCTGGTACAAATGACACGCTTGGAGCAGCCCTCCCCCTGCTCCTCCCACCCTGCTGTAGGGGTGCACACCACATCACCACTTCAGTGGTTGGAGAGAGCAGAGCAAGCCGTGAGCTGCAGGGAATCGCACTGAGCCTTAATGTGGCCATCACAAAACGTGGGATTTGGACGAGAAAGCAACCAGAGGCGGGCAGAGATGATGAGAGACTCTGGTGCAGGTTGTGCTTAACATCAATGCCTCTGTGGAAAAACAAAGAGGCCCACTGAGAGGGACGGCTGATAGCATCTACCACCACAGCAATCTGAAAGCAATACTGAAGTCAAGTCAGGAAGACGACGATGCCAAACCTGCAGGATTTAACCCAAAGGAGGCACAGTCAGACACTTTCAGCACTGAAATGGTTCCTCCCTTCCCATGCCTTTATCGAAGAGTGAGGAAATACAAGGGGTGCTGAGGCTACGGTACCTATTTATCACTGCAGAGATATTTCATGCCTTGTTTTTCTCTTTAAAGACAGAGCTGTTAGCCACATCCTCCAGTCATGAGTGCAAGGAGCTGCAGGGGGTAAAGCACCTCTTCTTATTCAGAGGCACCAGAACCGCCTCTAATAACATTAGCACTATCACACAGAATGGGAAAATAATTTTAAAATACCATACTCCGAAAAGAAAAAGTCAGAGGAAGAAATAGCAAGCATTAAATCATTCACTTGCAGTACAACTCCATCAGAAATCTGTAGATTGGAACTGCAGACGCCAGCACCAGTATCTCTATGGGAAGTGTAAGAGAAATCATTTCCCAAAGGCTTCAGTTCTCCAGAAACCCAGTCTGCTCCTGCTCAGGAAGTCCTGAACTCACCCTATTTCTCTGTATGCAATTTCCTAAGCTATTTGAACCTTCATCCAGACTTTGCAGCACAAAACTCCAAGTATTCTCAAAGGCAATCAGAAGAAAGTGAAATCTGGATCTGATATCATTGGCAACAGCACAGTCTCCATTCTAACAACTTCCATAAGCGCTGGGCTCTCGTGTTTTCATGCATATTTTACATGTGATACAGTCCATGTGAGAAGGATTTTAATTCTTATTACTGCCAATTAAACATCTCTTCCCAGCCCTTATGACAGAGTCTGAGTCACCTCCGTGGGCAGCTGCAGCACAGGAAGCACATTGCCCTGCTGCCCCTTCAGTAATGGATCCACAGCAATCAGCACCAACCCACCTGTGCCCACTCTTGGAACCCAGGCACTGTGTTTTTGTAAAGCAATGCCCCCCAGAACCCACTTCAATGTCAAACACTGCAAAACAGTGGCTGTTCTGCTTCAGCTTGAACACTGTCATTGAGGAATTGCTTATTTTGATGAAATGGTGGGGGGGGGAAAAATGCACCACCAGTGCAAACCTTGTTCTCACAGGTCAGAGGCTGCCTCAGTGCATCAGCAAGTTGCATCATGGAAAGACACTTACCTGCTGGCTCTGCTGCTGCAGACAGGATGCTACAGGAACGGAGATGTTGACGGGTGCAGTCTGCGATGGGGGACATTCACGATGTATTTCAGCTTCTGAGGAGTCATAGACAATAGCTACAACAATCAAGAAGAAAGGGGTGAGATGCAGGGAACACCCTCCCTCAGACCACGGCCCACGATAAGGCTGTGGTTGAAGAGCAGCAGGAGCTGAGAATGCACACAGTGGTCATCGCTGTGCCTCAGCTTCCTGCACAGCCCAGCTGCATTCCCAGCAAAGGGCTGTGACATACAGCAGATGCAGGCTGAGCCCCAGCACAGAGCCCTGCACTCGTAACATCCCCACCCTGCAGAGCTCCAGCACAAAACCCTGCATCTGCCACATCTCCATCCCGCAGCGCCCGGCCCTGGCAGCCCACAGGAAGCACAGTGCAGCTTCCCGACATGCAGGTGACTTTTCTGCAATATAGGCAGGATCCAAATGACTCAGCAGAGCACCCCTCATCCTTACTGTTACTCAGCCCAGCATCTCGGTTCTGCAGAACTCTCCTTAGCCTCAGCTCTTCCAATTCTGCAGCTTCCCAATGACAATAACATTTCCAAATTGCAAGAGCCTTAAAACACAACATGAGGCACTATCTGCTTGCACTATAGCCCTTATTTCCAAAGCTCTTCAAGTTATAGCTATCAACTTAATAATGCAACATCTCAGATGCCTCCAGGCCTACAAGCAATCCACATCACATGAAAAGGTCTGCTCATAACTGCTGCTTGCAGAACTAATAGCTGCTCTACCCCAAAGCACCTGCGGAGGATTACACCACTCAGAAAAGCACTGCAGCCATCTCCAAATAATTTCTCCAAGTGCTGCTTTGCAGCCAGGGTAGATTTATTTACAACAAAAATCAGCTCCTGAAAGCATCGTTGCCACCCCATTTTAATAGAACTGTAATCCCAATACCTGGCTCAGGCACTCCGCTTCAGGCCTGCAACAAGCAGCAAGAAAGGGGAGGATGCTGCCCTGGGAGGTGGGCACAGAGCAACCTCTGTCAACACCCCGAAGAAGACCTTACACTGCTCAGTGTCCCAAGCAGGAGCAGCACACAGCATTCTGCTGCCAGCAAACCCACCAACCCACAAGACCCAGCCCTGCCAGGTTCCAGGCACTCAGGTGTGTGAAGCCTTCTAGGAAAACCATTTGCCAGAAGCAGAGCTCAGCTGTGTCTCATTTTGCTGCTCTGATCTCCCAGGTTTCAGGAGTGTGTGTGGTGGCTCAGACCTGCCCCTGATGTGGGTTCCCTGTGAAGTGTCCACATCAGGTCACACTTTGGGATGAGTCTCTCCAACATCTCTCAGGCTCTGGGTGTTACCTCCACTGACCCCCACCCTGCACGCCTCACCCTGAGGTATCCCCAGGTGGCAATGAGCCTGCACAAGGGGACACAAGTTGCACTGACAGGATTGGTGGCACTGGTTATTCTTATGCACCAAACCCTGCAGATATCAGATGAACTTTCCCAGGCATCAGCCGGACACAACCTTACCCCAGGAGTTAAAGAAGCTGCTAAAGTTGGGTAAAATACGTTTACTACAAACAGTGAGCCAAGGAGGCAGGGCCACTTCTGTGTTTTCCCCTCTTCATGAGGATCTTTCACTACCTTACCATGCAGACAGTGTGCAGTGACTGGATTCCTATGACTCATCCTATGGAACAACGTACATTGATTGCATTGTGCAAATTGTGATGCCTTCACCCCAAGGGCCAGCAGCATGGTGGCCACTGCTCCAAAAGGTAAGAATCACTCACATGCAAGGAAAGCAGGGCTTTGGGAAGGAGGGAGTTTGTTTTCAGTTTCATTTCATGCATTTCAAATTGGATGTTGCTGTTTTGGGGAGATATCTGCTCACACGTAGCAAACTGAGCACCTAGCCACTGCCTCGGTGCTTGCAGCAAGCAATGCTTCATGCACTTTGTGGCTGCAGTGTGTGTAGTCTATTTGTTTTGTTTCTTTCTGACATGGGAGCACATCTGTGCCATTTTGTTCCCAGGTCTGTGTCAATGCCCAGTGTTAACTCTGGTGTCTGTCTTCAAATTTAGGACAGGTACAGAAGAGAAACAGAAGAGCGTAACACTGGAAAGAACCTGCAAAGAACCAACCCTAGAGGAAGTGACCACAGTAAATAACAGTAGGAGATGAGCCCCTTGCTACTGTTTGTCTCTAAGATTAGATGCACCCCGGCTTTCACGGCTTCACAACCAAACTCTGCTCACTGTTTCCCACTTCCTGCAAATGTATCTTGCTGCTTACCAAGAAAACCCAGGTCATCAAGTAGAGCAGAGAGTGCAAACCAACCACAGCCATGCGGGCTGTGCAGAGCTCTCCCCACAAGCACAGGGGCATAGCTGCCCTTCCACCATTGGCATTGCACACAAGAAAGCTGTCCTGGGAAGGGATGTGTGAAGTCAGGAGGGAGCAAAGGCTCTTCTCCTGGAGCCCCAATCTCCTGCTGCGTCCTCCCCAGCCCCAGGGATGAAAGCCATTGCTGTTTATGAGGGTGGGTAGTGATAGCACAAGAGGGAATGGCTTTAAACTGAGACAGGCGAGGTTTAGGTTGGATATGAGGAGGAAGTTTTTCACCCAGAGGGTGGTGAGGCACTGGCACAGGTTGCCCAAGGAGGCTGTGGATGCCCCATCCCTGCAGGCATTCAAGGCCAGGCTGGATGTGGCTCTGGGCAGCCTGGGCTGCTGGTTGGTGACCCTGCACACAGCAGGGGGTTGAAACTGGATGAGCACTGTGGTCCTTTGCAACCCAGGCCATTCCAGGATTCTATGGCTCCCAAGGACAGCGCTGCTGCTGCCTCTCACAGCCCACAGTACTGCTGAGATGGTGCAGTGTGGTGGAGGCAGAGCAGGGCTGGGCAGCAGTAAAAAGTGAACACTTTTGAGGAAGCGACAGACTGAGGCTGCGGGGGGGAGCAGAGCGTACGAGTTCACACATCGCACAGAGTCGGAAGTCTTTTGTTTGTTTCTTCTCATTCAAGAGCTGAGATGAAAGTGAAGGAAGGCAACGTGGAACCCAAGCAAAGGCTGTGAGATCACAGCAGAAAGGCCTGGAAGGCATCACAGCACCTGAGCTGCTGTAGACGTGAGGAGCAGCAGTGCTGCCTGTACCATCACAGGTGCCACTCTCTACCCTTCGGACCAAATGTTGGTTTTCCCCTCTCAGATGATCAGATAGGAGATGCTTGTTCACTGTAATCAGAACACAGCAGTTTCTAACACAGAAGATAACATCCTTTGCTGAGCCTACAGCGCTGAGTGTTTGTGCTTTAGGTGATGCCTAATCTGCACGGAGGGCTGCAGTATTGCTTGGCAACACACCACATGCCCACACAGCTGTACTGAGGCCATGGTTTAAGAAACCACATGCTCACAGTGGATGTGGATTACCAGCAAGGTCTGGGGATGGCTGCTCTTCTTATGAGTACAAAAGCAGTTATAAGAGACCATGGCTCCATGACAATTCACATGGTATCTGCTTCCATCAGTACCTAAAGACCACATCAGTGAGTACAGGCAGGGCCTGAAGAGCTCTGAAAGATCCCAAAGCATAAATATCTGTGCCAAATACTCAGACCCTACAAAATAAAGCAGAGTCAGCAACGTGTCAGAAGATTCAGTCCAAACCAAACCTTTAAGAATCTATCATTGTCACAGCAGTGAAACATTACAGAAATTCCGTCTCTGAGTTCCAGCATAAGAATTCTAAGTCTAAAGACTACTATTTGAGCTCCATTTTAGGCTTACCATCATATTCTGTTCAGCCTGATACAAGACAGAACAGGGAATATAATCTGACAAACTGCACAAACACGCCTGGGAGGTTATGGAATGCCCCCAAGTCACATGTGCTCTTCTCCCTGAAATAAGCATTATGCTTCAGCTCATAATAGCAGTAAGCATAACTTGAGTACAGCACAATAAGCAGTTTTAGTGTTCAAGCAGTTCTGCATCCCCACTTACTGCATCCACTTCAGGAATGGCCTCACTCAAATTGGAGGACAAAAAAGAAGCTTTTCCTTAGAGAAAACAAGCAAAAAAAAAATCAGTGTTAAAGGTTCAGTGTGATATAACTCTGCTAACAACAGCATTCCCAAGCCAACACCACAATTTGAGGAGGATGTACAGGTTTTGGGCTGGAGGCCTGATGTGAACTTCAGCTGTCAACATGGTATGTTGACAGAAAGCCTAAGTAGATTCTTTTTCCTCCCCACAGAATCAAAGTGGTCCAACTAGAAATTGGGGGCTTGGCTCTCCGTCAGTTCTTCACATCTGCAAGGCAGTCATGTTGAATGCCTTGTAATAAAGCAAAGCTCCTTGTTCCCCACGTTTATGCTGCGCTGAGACATTTTAGTAGGAAAAAGCAGAGGTCAGAAATGAAATATTCTGAGCAGCCTGCCAACAACCACAGCATTCATGGCAGGCAAAGGAGTGCTGTGAAATTAGGCAGCAACTACTAAACTCTGCCCTGCAGAAACAATTGCTCGGCTTCACTGAGCCTGGAGCAGGTAAAGGGGGATGGTCTAGGAGACTGGCACTGCCTGAGAGCTGCTTTAAGTGTTACCTTCTAGCTCTCTCCATACTTTTTCCACTCTATATTGTGGAGAGGAACCCAGTGTTCATTATGTTTGACTTCAGGACTGACTGAAGGTCTCAGTTTGATTGAAGCATCTTCTAATTACAAGCCTGTCTCATATGTTGGGATCTTAACAACTGCCAGATCAAGTGCTCCCATAGGGAAAAACAGTCAGCATTACATCAGTGACAGTTACTCTTACAATCAAGGACGGTCACAACTGCTTGGAAAGGGCATCAAGTTTTCCTGAAAGCCCCTCACAAGTAACATTGGGCAGGGCTTCTGATAATGACTGTGATACTGAGATCACTCTGCACACTGGCCATTAGTGTGCAGCCTGCCTGCTCTCACAGTACAGTTTCAAAACAAATTAATCTTTCCAACTTCAGTAGAAGATGCAAGAATTGTGTCATGCTCCAACCTTTAGCATCATCCAAAGCCATGTTGTTTTTCTAAAAGAAAGGGTAACGAAGAAACAGACCCTCAGAAAAGGAGGAAATAGAGGCCCCCTGTTCCCTAAACCCAGTACTGATATCCATCATGGACACAAAAATTTTTGAAAGAACATTTATTTCAAAACTCCTGATCCATAGAAATACAATAAAATTAACACATACACAAAACTTAAAAACTTTGGTTTGAAGAAATATTTAACATCTAAAACTTCTGAGGTACAAAAGGCACAAGACCAGGCACCCGAGCATTCTGGATCACCCACAACATCATTTGCATCATTACTAAAGAGAACACTGAGGGTGGAAGACCACTAAAATGATGAACACGGCAGGGGAAAAGGAAGGTGGAGACAAATGACAGCAACTAAGACAAGAGATGTGTACAAAGCCATTTACTTTCACTCACAGGTGTTACATTTGTCTTTTTGTGACAAGTGCCAGGACTCTTGGGGGGGGGGGGGGGGAAAAAAAATTGAGAAATTTTTTAAAAAAAAATGGAAAAAAAAACAGTAGAAAAAGAGACAAAGAAACAAAGGTCTGCAGCAGGCTGGATATCAGTCAACCTCTGTTCTCCCACAAGGTCGTAAGAATTCATTTCCTCTTTCATGAAACCATTTGTTCGAAACTGTGGAACAAAGACATGGAATTAGTTACCACCATGCACCCAGTCTCTGTGCAGCAATGCAACCCAGACTCTTCTTTCCATTGAGGTCTTATACTTCTCCACCCACCCAACAGGAAACAAAGATTCACAGGGCCAGGAAGATGATTTCCAGTTGCACAGTTGGCCAACAGTAACAAGGCAGTGTATTTTGGATCTGGTGTTATTACAGGTCGTTGTGCTCTGACACTCAGAACACCACAGAGGAGATGGGAGGTGGGTTCAGAAATGGATGACAGGAGACATAAGCTACTTCCAGCAGATAACACAACTTCCCAGTGGCCAGGCAGCCAAAGCAGGGAGTACAGACTATGGGCATCCAAGGCAAGAGGGAGCATTTGTCTCCAATGAGCCATGCAATCAGGTTTGCCTGCCTCCAGAAAGCACAGATCCATCTGATCAGATAACACGGTCAGAAAAGATGTTTTTGGGAAAACTGAAGGGGGATGGTGGTACAGGAAAAAAACCTGAGGACATGCAGGTGATCTTTTAAGTTCCCTTCCAACCCAAATCGTTTTACAGCTGACCTATACCACACAAGGCCATTCTTACATGCTCTGCAACATTATTGCCACAAAAGCTCTCTCCAGAGACAGCTGAGCAGTGTAGCTGCTTCATGCTACATACTGAGATGCCAGCTTTCATTATTGCCAAATGACTCCAGCATTTAAAATGGCAATACTCGGGTTATTAAACGCTGCTATAATGGTTCAGTATAACACCATCTTTGTATACACCAAAGGTTTTGTTCCTAGAGGAGTTTTACTTACCCCATTTACACCCTACTAGCACTGGACAAGCTGCATGCCTTGTTCTATAATCACCCTCACCACTTCTGAATAGGTTGTACCAAAACACTGCTGTTCCCTGCAGAAAAGATACCAGATGTGGATTAGCCAGAACCCAGCCAACATGTTGAAGTCATTGACACGAGGAAGAGGGATAATGCCCAGGAACCCAATTGCAAGCTCTTATGAAACACTTCAGCATAGGTCACAAACAGCAGCACATGGAAAAGACCACTTGCTCTCAACTCTAATTCAGCTGTGTTCAGGGACTGAAAACAAGATTTAATAACAGCTCTACATTGAAACCATTCCCACTATAAACTCTAAGCATCAAGCAAGCTGCACGGGCACATTGACTGACTTAGATACAAGACCAATGAGAAAAGACAGTAGATGGAGAGGGGAGATGAGAAGCAGCCATACAGAGTGACTTTACCTTCTTGGGCCATATGGCTGCCCCAAAATCTGGGAAAACTGTAGCTCCTCCAGCTTCCACATCACTCATCTAATAAAACAAAGTGAGAAAACAAAGTCAAACCAATCATTTACAGCACCTTTTGTACAAATGGCTCCCCAAGTTCAAGCACCCCTTGTCCTAACACAACTCGCACCTCTGTGACTTGCAGTAACAAAGAAGAGATGGATTTCAACCAGCATGAATTGCTAAGCTGCTTATTGAAGGCTGTTACTTCAGCTGAAGGCTTTTATTCATATGTAAGCTTGATGAAGAGCTGATCTACAAGTACATATTACACAAATTAGCCATAAAAAAAAACTGAACCTGCAGCATTAATAAGGCAGTACTCCAAAACAGGGGAGAAGACTTCAGAGTAAGTTAGCTTCAGAATTTCATTCTGGTTTATGATTCAATTAGAAAAATAAGTGCCTGTTAAACCACATTTCCTCAAACTGAAACCGTGTCCTTGGAACTCATTTTCATAATTTAGTTTAGCATCCTGGTCAACCACTTCAAAAAAAACAAACAATGCAAGTGGAAGACCTCAGTTTTCTGCACAATTTCTTTGCTGTTCCCCAATAGTTCTATTCTACTTCAAGTGCCTTAATAATACATACACCAACAAGGCTCTAAAGAAATGCTTACATCTTTATGCTCTGCTGTTCTACACTGGAATGAACTACTGAATTTGTTAACAAAGATGGATTCACTTTAAGCCCTA
This sequence comes from Centrocercus urophasianus, assembly GCF_019232065.1. Lineage (NCBI taxonomy): Eukaryota > Metazoa > Chordata > Aves > Galliformes > Phasianidae > Centrocercus > Centrocercus urophasianus. Next base: position 14,581,802 of record NW_024884822.1, read on the forward strand.
CAGATGTGACTCAAAACCCAAAGTCCCCAGAAACACTTTCATTAAACTAAGTAATATTTTCACTGATCTCAGTAAGTTTTTGATCAGGAACTAAAGGAGAGAAACAAATTAGTCACATCCATTTCCCACAAAGTGCAAACAATCAAAAACAATCCCCACATTCTTCACTGCAACTAGGATTTCTGTTATGTTGTTATTACCACTCTGGTGTCTTCCTGCTTGGTACCTACAATAAAAGGGCACAAGATGCCATAGGAGCACAGTGCTTTGCCCCTTCCAGCTAGAAAGCTTGTGCATGCAACTCTGCAAGTTAACACCTACACCTTAACAACAAACTCTTTAGTGGAGACATCAGAACATGTTTGATATGTTCTGCATGGGACACACAAAAGGTGAAATGCCTTTGACCGTGTACAGCCAGCAGAGAATAAGATGCATGTTATTCACTGTAAGAATCAAGGTTTGTGCAGGAATCCCAATTCTGTTCACACAGGACAGCACCTGATGCTGCAGGAGCTGAAGACACTCCTTCCAAACACCCACAAACCTCTACAAACAACTGCGCCCGCTGCAAACAAAGCATCACTGAGTTACACCCAATTCACAAAGGAGCATCATACTTACATAGTTTAAAAAAGTGGCCACACGATTTCCAGTCCCTAACCGCTTGAAAGCATCTGGCTCATCTTTCTATAAAATTAAATGAGAATAACTGCAAACTTCAAGCTCACAGACAGCAGACAAACAAAGGTACTTACATAGTTAAGAAACGTCGCTAGCCTATTTCCTTCCGATTTGAGAGTGCTGTCAAAGGGTCGCTGTAACAGACAACAACTTTAACCTCTCATTCTGAATGGGCTCACACTAGAGTTACATATGCAGCTCTGCACGAAGAGCCTCAGGCTCAAAGAGCTGGAATTAAGAGGGGATTCACAGGGCAGCACTAAAGCCAGCACAAATTGCAGCCACAGTGCATAGATGCATGCACGTTGCACTCCGGTGCTAGAAGTAGCACGCAAGTAATTCTCAGGGCATTAGAGTAGAAGCAATGCTTTCAGGTGGTATTAAGTAACCAACAGGCTGTTATTGTGGTGGACACTGGTCTAAAGTCAACAACTGAGGTTATGAAAAACTCAGCTTGAACAGCATTTAGGTGAGATAGATAAGCATTTAGATTCTCAATGTGTGATCTCAGAGAAACGTCATAAGAAAATCTATTTACTTCTAACAGCAACAAATTAGAATAACAGTAATTCATCTCAATTGGTTGTCTATCTAGAGTTGAGGACTGTATCAAGAAGACCAAGTGTTGTGAGTTTCATTTGTTGAAGTACGAGATCATACAAACACCAGTTTATAAGCAGAAAACACCCAGAAGCCCAGGGCAGCTGAAGGGCACAGAGGAAAAATGCAGTTAGAGGTTTGTATGTATTGCTTATTATCGACAAGATTCAGCCAAGTAATGTTAAGATGAATTCTTCAATACAAAAATAATCTTCAACACTCAAAAAAAAAAATGCAGAAACCAGCATTAGGAAAAGACAAGCAGCAAGAAAAACTCTGAGATGGTGTAGTTCAATCTACTTGGTTATTTCAACGAGACATCTTTCCTGAAATGGGTTCACACTAAGAACTACATGCCTGCATCAGTACATGCAAATTCAATCTAATAGCCAACATTGAAGCTCAGATAAGGAGTTCCCCTGTTTCCAAGACCTCTAAGGCCAAACTCAGGTCCAGCCATGCATTTCTGAGCTTCAATACATAAGATTCTTCTTGTAACTTTTGAGTACCCAACACGATCTGGAAGTTGAAATACTTAAGTATTAAAGCTTCCCCATCTGAGAGCTGTAAGGGAACAAAAAGCTGTGAGGCTGATCAGACAGTGAGAGAGCAATGTCTCTGCATTCCAGTACTGGAATCTGTGACGCACAGAGCCTGGCAGACCAGCCCAAGCCCACGGCAAACTCCCCAATTGCCCTGCTTTAACTGATGACTGCAGCCAAGGCTATGTTCCAAATGGAGCTCTGTCCCAGCTGCCTAATCCAAAAGTAAAGACCATAACGACCAAATTGATATCTGAGGTCCTTGAGTTCAAAGGCTTTGAAGAGAATTTAAGAGCATTGACTTCACTCTGGAAACAAAGCAGTCTTAAAGTTGACAGAGAAATTCTCTCAACAGGCCAAAGCCAACGAGTAGGAGCTTCCACAGTGCTGGGGATTAAGATTATTTATGAACAGCATTCAGTAGGGCCCCTTCAGTGCTGTTCTCAATTATTGGGTTATCCTCTGGCTGCAGCAATCCATTCTTTCTATCAGGTAAAAACACTGGAATAGTTTGAATTAAGATGGATTCGATTGGAGAGGATTCTACCTGAAACCAAGGCATCACAGATGGATTTTGTATTTGTGACAACTAGTCATCACAGCTCTTCAGCTGTGTTGTCATCACAGCTATTCATGTACCAAGGCAACTGCAAAGAAGAGTTTGTCTTCTCCCCTCTCACTGCTAACCTGAGCTCTCTCTTACCAGGTAGAGCCCTCTAGTGCCTGGTATACACCCAACAAGTGCCAGTGATAAGTTTCCCTGCTGTCACCACAGCACTGGCATCCTGGACAGGGGTGACAAAACTCTGCTGACCCCCTATAGCTGCAATCACAAATGTTTTAAAGGCTTTTATCAGAAGGGTTCCAACTCAAAGACTTCCATACATGCTGCTTTTTTGGAGGGACATGTCCTGCTCAGCCAAAGTACTTTAAAATACCTAAAAGAGGACTGACAACCTTGCTAAATTTATAAACCCAATGGAACAACTCAATCTCCATCCAGAGCTGAGTTCCCTAGCAGGGTAACAGAAGGAGTACATATAAGAACAGTAGGACTATCTCTCAATATCTCTACATCGTGCAAGGAACCAAAGGGACAAAAGCAGGCAGTCAGATTTGTTCATTGGTCTCTTGAACTTCCAGCACCAGAGAAAGGAGTGAGAGTTTTCCAGAGGTCATAATCCATTCCATGCAACTGGGCTAAACTGCTTTTTATTAGAAAAGACATTTTAATAAGGGTTTCAACAGTTCCCAAAATGATCTGTTCCCACCCTCAGCCCGTACCCAAGGAGTAATTGAAAAGTAATCTTACCCTAGAAAAATCGAAGTGTGGCTCATACTGCCCTCCCATTCCATAATTAGCAACCTACAGAAGAACAAAGCAAAATATTGGTACACAGTGAACTGCACGACTGCTGCATAAGATAACTCTCAAAGATCCAAAACACCCTTTGAGAAATGGTGCTCTGTGGCAAGATTGCTATCTGCTTAACAGATATCCACTCAACTCCTTTTTCTTCAGATTGCCAGTAATGAGGTGTGCAGACAAGCATTGAGAGCTCCCTCCCTTCCAGCTTAAGGGCTCCACTGAGAATTTCTCAGTACTGACGTTTCTTAACAGCAGCACTCTTTGCTTATCACCACAACAACCTGATAAACATGAACATGCAGCAACAGTTGCTATCACACTTACTCCCTCCTCCTCCGAAGAGGCAGAATCTGAGCATGGGTGTTTCTCTAGTACACGTCTGATCTAGGAGACGGTGCTGCTCATGACCTTACTCACCCACTCACCAGGAACCCGTGTGTTCAGTTAACAGAATGCCTAGGAGGAGCTGGTCAAGAGCAATGCTGATATTTGTTTCTGCATTAATACCACCCCACCAAAGAGCTACTTGTCGGATCTCATCCTGCTAAGGTGAAAGTGCACCAACCTGCAACAGCTCAGCTGTTTTCACTGTCAGCCCCGTGATCTGCTGCATTCGTTGGTTCACCTTAGCCACGACAGGATCATCATCTTCCTCCAACCATGAACTAGGGCAAGAGAAGGGAATAGGAAGCAGCGAAACATTGTTTTAGAATACAAAGCCCCAAACCACCAGCTTCCCAAAAGAGAAGGATTTCTTCTACCCCAAATTACACAGATGAGCCATTTACCATGCACTTGTTGTGCAAGCTTTTGCTGCATGCAAAGCATTTCTAGTTCTCCAATGGAGGTAGCACACAAGGGCTGTTAAGCACAGAAAACTTAAGGCTGAACTCTTCTCTAGGCTTACCTTTTTGATACCCTGTAGCTAGCCACTGTAAGGACACCGGTTTTGGGATCACGAACTGTGGCTCGTGCCAGCTGTGCCAAAAAATCCCAAACAGGAAGAAACATCAACTACAGATCAAAAAACAGACTTCAAGCCTAACAAAACCAGCAGCTGCTTTATCAAATTTCAGTGTATCACAGCATGAAAGTTAAACTCCGACCTAGAGTTTGTCCCAGACTCAGGCTAGAACAGTACACAGAAAAACGCAAATGCAATCCATCACCTGCAGCTGATTCTAGAGAAAGCAATTGACTGCAAAAGCCATGATATCCATTAAATGCACAAGTAGTGCTAACTGAGGTACCTTATAAAAAAGGCTTCTTAAACAGCTGGAGTCCATATTAACAAGATGGAACAACAACAAAGTCAACATATGAAGCTTATGTTCTTGGCAGAAAGAATTGTTGGATGCTGCATACATTTAATCGGCCCTCTCTTCATGTGGACTGGAAAAAGCTCACTCTTAGATTTAAATACAGATGAAAACATTTGCAAAATGAATTACAAATTACAGGGCAGACAAATCCACTTGTCCTGAGGACAAGATTCAATATTACTTAGATTTTCCCAGTTGGAAAAGGCCTGCAACATCTGCTCTCAGTGACAGATACTTTTATAGCAGCTTACCTATGCATTTTGCACAGCAAATAATGCATCACTGTTAGGCCACATCACACAGTTAGTATATAGGAGGAGTCTGGAACCTTGCAGAACTGAGCAGATCCACTGTGGCAGCAAAGCAACAGCCCGCTGCTTGCTTAACAGGCAACTTGGGTCTCGTACTCCAACTGAGAACAAGAACTGGGACACTCATTTGTCTGACTGCAAAGTCAAACCACATTTAAATTTAACTCCTGAAAACCACAAACACTTAAAATCGTGCCTTCTTCCTTCCACTTAATTACAGGCCCCAGAAAGCCTTTTTATTTGCGTTTTCTTCCCAGTAGGCAGCTATTTCCTTCATTTCTCCTCAAATAAGCCTCCAGCCAGTTTTACAACCCTCGTCTCGTCCCTGTGCGAGAGCTCTTGGCACATCTGCTCATCTAATTCTGACTCAGTTATTCTGCTCCAGATTTCTCCTGTGAAAATCACAGCAGAATAAGCAGGCTGACAATGTTGTTCTTCCCTGTGCAACGAAGCACAGCTTCAGGGATGCAATTTAGCTTTCTAAACTTTCTATTACGCTGCTACTTGAGCTTGCACATGCCTGCTTGATTTCTGCCCTTTGCATTTAGATCTAGTGGCATATCTTGGCCTTTCCAGGCTCCCATACCAACAAAGTTAAGAGTTTTGGAGACCTTTTCCAGCACTGAACAGCTGACACAGCCAGCTCTGATGCATTGCCTGTCGAGTTGGAACTACTTTTTAGAACTGGAGTAAAAGCAATTGCATTTTGCAAAATAATAACGAAAACCAACTTGATTATCACATACAGATGTTGTTTCTCTACAAAACAAGAAATACTGGCAAGCATAAGCTGCAGATAATATTAAGTGTTTAGACCCTGAAGTAAAAGCTCCTTGCAAATACAAGGAAATATTCATCCTTCCGAGCCCAAAACTAACACAGCGCTTCAGTTTGTCTCAAAGCTTCCATGACTACTAACTGAATTTTCCTGACTGAAATTAAGCTACATTAACGCTATCTCATCACAAGACTTGCATTTTCCAGTGTTTCAGTAGTACTGCAGAACTCAAAGCTATTCTTCCTACAGAACAGTCAGACAGATTTGAGTAATAAGTTAAGAGAAATTTTCTTGTAATTAAAGAAGCCCGAATCTTAAGATGACAGTATTTACCTCCTGTTGTACTGATCCTCATCCTACAGCTGCGTAGGTAACATGAAGAATTCCTTTCACATTATTGACATAAGCAAAACTTAGCAAGTCTTAATATTTTCCATCATTAAAGCTTTGAACAAAAGCTGTAAAACTGGAAAAAAAAAAAATCTAATAGCTGCCCTATTTAGAAGGTGCTTGATTTCATAAAGTAGATTTAATGATTCAATCTTTCAGTGTTTCTGTTTTATCTGAGGCTCAAAGTTTTACAGTATGACATAATAGGAAAAGTCTGTTTGTAGAGCTGAGAATCCTCTTTGAGAGGGAAGTGTTGTGCCAGCACTCCCACAGCTAGCCAGTACTCACAAGCCCAGAATAACAAATAACTCTGGGTGTTTGAGGAACTGGTGCTTCTTCAGACCACGTAAACATCAGTAGGTACTAATGTTTACAGTTAGAAATGCACGAAGGCAATCTTTGAGTGGAATCTTATCACCACAGTTGTCAGCAGGAGCTACAGAAGTGCTGGAAGGAACCAATCCTATACAATTCTACTTTCCTGTGAGACCTGGCAAGCACAGAAGGTGGAGCATCTATTGCTGATCTCACATTGCCAGAAAGGAAACAGACTGATAACCTCACCTTTAGGGAAGTCAGATAGAATCACTAACTTTGTGGGGTTATTTTTGTGTGCACTCACATCACAGGTTAAAGGTACTGCAATTCAGGTCAGCCTCATTTCAAGAAGGTGACTGAAGCTATGTTAGGCCAGGCAGGCAGTCATCTACCTTTCCAGCTCCAGCCCTTATGTACTAAGGAATTTTGCACATTTAAACACAACATTGCACAAACCCCTTCATGAGCCTGGGATTTAGGGTCCTACATCACCAGGCAGTTTTGAAACTGTTCCCCTTAGCTTCACAGTGTATTATCCATACTACGAAACCATTCTCTCAAATCCTTTGCCCAGCCTTTGCTTGTAGATCAAAACAAGCAATTAGCAGTCCATGAGATGAAGGGAAACTCACCCTTGGTTTCGCCAGTTGTTTAATTTTCTCAATTTCCTCATCAGACATGACATCATAATAGCGTACAATATGAGGGCTATCCCATTCATCTTCTTCTTTGAAGGGAGCTATGAGCAGATGGGGGTTTCTGTTTCCATTGTGGTACCTACAGAACAGCCTTTTCTGCCTCCGAGGTGTCTGAAACAAGGCACCAAGTAAAATGCATTGTTTGCTCAACCATTATTCATAATCTTAGAAACAGGAAAAGAGTGTGTCTTATTTCATAAGCACTAGCAAGAGCAGTCAGCACACAGCTAGTGTCAGAGGTAAGCAGCAGCAATGCTGATATTTATTGTGAATGAAAACACGCTGCTCCAGATGCCACTAAGAAGATCTGGAAGAACTAATCTCTCAGTTAAATCCCAATAGGCTATAAATTCAGATTCAATAAATAAAGTTTGGCTGTAAGAAATGCCTGGCTCTTATAATTTCAGCTGCGCAGAGAAACAAATGGATTTCTTCCTGCACTAAAAATATTTGAAGTGCCAAAGACTGGCAGGTCAGTACAGTCACCCCCAGAAGCACCCATCAAGATGCACAAAATGTGATGCCATAACAGTGGCAAAATGTAACTAGTTCTCAGTCGAAAAAGCCTCCTATTGTACCAAAACAGCCAGCACCTGAAATGATTGGATAGACAGACTGTCAGGAGACTCAATTCTCAACAACCTTTAAGAAGAACAAGCTGAGAGCTGTTCTGTACAGAATTAATGGGTTAAGACAGAGGCTGAGGCATAAGTGCATGTCTCAGACTGTACAATTATACTCAGTTTTTCTTGCACAGCTTTACATGTGAGCCAACTTGACCATCCTTATGCAAAGGCAGCGCAGTCGGAAAAGCTCTGCCTTTCTCTTACCATTTTCACCCCTTCACCTCTGCAGAGGGCCTCATAGATATCACGCTCTGGCAGGTAGTCAAGAGGTCTCTCATAGGCACCACTCTGCACCACGGGTTCCGTTGTGGCCACTGTCTTGTTTGAGGACTTCTCTCTCTCCTTCTCCAGCAGCTTCTCAAAGTACCGCAGATTGCTGCCTGCTCTCTCATGAGTGCTGTCTTCATTGGGACAAAACAGACAGAACCAGTAACTCATACAGTCTCATGAATTGTTAATGCAAGGAAGAGTTTGCATCAAGATTCAGCAATAATTCTCTCCTTCCTAGAGCACCATCAAGCAACCAAGTGCTCTGGCTCCTGTTTGTCTCTGCAGAGGGAAGCTGGCATCCTTCTGCAGTAATTTCTGAAAGGATCCATCACAAAACATCCAATCTGAGTGGAAGGAGGTTTTGGTGATCCCAATTCTCCTGCACTTCAAATACTGTCTGCCTAGTTCCACCCAGGGGAAACAGACCACAAGAGATCAAGCTAGGCTACTTGCAGCACCCTTCACCCTGCCTCTCATCTGCAGTGCACAAGCAGGCTTCAGCCCAGTACCTCAGTGGAACCCCAGCCACAAACTTCAGTCTCAAACACTTCCTGTGAAGTCTGGAAGCTCAGAAGTTAAGCACTGCCATTTACCAGCTTACCTACAGCATCCATTCTTTCATGCCTATGCCAGAGGTATGCTGGAACACTTTAGACCTATCAGTGATTACTGCTGTTGCTATGAACTAGTAAATATCAATAGATGACTTTAATCACCTATCATAGTTACACTATAGAAGGAAGTCCCAGTTTACAACTACGTGTCTCTGGACATGCACCTACAACACTTTTTTGCTTTTGACCTTCCCAAGCTCATTGTGTCTCTTATTCAGCTAACCCAGATGGTCACTGGAGTAACCACCCCTTAAAGCACAGGCTGATATTGGCTAGATAAAGGTTAGCCCAGAGTAGAGGAGGCTCCCACAAGAGACTCTCAAATCTGTTCCACTCTGATGCTGATGTGCACTGTGCTATCAGTGCTATGCATTCCTGCAGAAGGAACTAGATTCACTACAGTCATTCTGTAAACTTCAATCTAGGAATCTCAATGTCTGCAGAAGTTATTCATCTTTCCCATTCTTCTCCCTGCTAATAAAACAGCTTCACTCACTCTCAGATGCTGCCAGCATCTAGATTAAGAATAACAGTGATTTAAAAACCATACAAATGTTTCAGTCAGAAGATGTTAATTGGAGATAATAAACTTCCTCAACACAAGTAGAGCTGTATTTAAAGGAATGCCTATTTGCTCACTCAAAAGAAACCTAGAAACAGAGAACAGATAAAACCAGGTCTCAGGAAATTCCATCTATGATCTGACTGCTCAGAGAAATACACTGAGATCTCAGGCAAAGAAACTACCTAACAAAGAGCATTTGCACAGAAAAATGTCAAGAAATATTAAAATGTCAGTAGGTTTTGACAGCAGAGGTAGAACTCTGCTGAGCCCATTGGCAGCCTTAATCCCTACTGGAATCCTTAAGCTCAGGCATTAACCATTACCAGACACATCACAGTACACCAGAAAATACAGTGGTCAGACAGACATTTAGGTAATAACAGCACGGCCTATAGGATGGCTTGCTGAAGATGTTCCATGCACAAGTAGACTTTTCTCCATAACTTCTATTTGTTTACAGGTCATCTGGCAGGAAATCCTTCCAGTCAGCTCACCCATAAATATGGGCTGCTCTTGTCTGTTACTGGCAATGCTCTTACCAAGGGATATCAGACGCCTTGTGAGCTCCATGGCTCTGTGCAAGTCCCCAAACTGGAAGACAGCATAGCTGAGATAATCCAGGATCTCCACTTTGCTGACTGTAGTATCCTCCCCCTCGTCGTGCTGTTTTAAGGCTTGCTCCATCCAGAGCACTGTGTGATAGTAGTCACCATCATTGTAAGCAGTCTTGCCCATACCAAAGCAGTCACTCACTGTCAAAGACGACCTATATTTTGTTCCTAATAACAAAAAAAGATCTTTAAGCAACCTGCACAGAAGCATCCTTGCCCTCGCATGTGGAGGCACACTGAGAAATGTCAGTAAATACACAAATTTATAATAAAAAACATCTTTTGAAGAATGCACTAACAATGATTTACATTCCATACTAAACTGGTCACCCTCAGGAGTCAAAAATTACATTCCATCATCATTGTAGCATTCATCTGTTTGGGAACCAAGAAAAGTTTAACAAGTTTCTCATAAGCTGTTCTGCCTTCTGCTGTAGACAAAGGAAGAATGGACTAAAAGCTCAGCAGACTTGACAGACACTAAGGTGACACTGTTAGATTATCAGAGATGTCTGGCTACACGGCACACTGCCTCGTTTGCTCTTGAGGTGTACATTTGTGCACAAGCAGCTGATTGTTATTTAGGCAAACTAGGTTCAATTGTGTACAGATTTCCTGTTGCTCCAGATCAGGTGCACAGATATGGCTTCATTTTCAGTTCACTGTTTGTGACCTACATTTAACTAAAGCTATTTTGTGAACTCAACTACCAACACTAACAAAGTCCAGGCAATTTGTAAGCAGCGCTACTGAAACAGCACCCTTGCTAGCACATCTCTTACAAATACCCACAGGGACTCCTGAGAGAACAGTGGCACATCACAATATGTTTATCTACTCTCAAAAATAACTTTGTGGCAAATATTGTTAGTCTTTATTCCATAGATGAAGAACAAGAGGGCAAGAAGAGAACCACGCTTTGCAAAAAGCCACGAGAGCAGTGAATTAGGGAGCATCGCCTCTGCTCAGCTCTTCATTTCCCAGGGAAACAACCGTGCCATTTGCCAACACAGCTACCAGCACAAGCAGCTTCCTAGCTTTGGTACTGAGACCACAGAAAAAGCCAGAACAGATTTCCCCTTAAATTAATAGAAATAAAAACTGTGCCACTTGTCAGTGTGGATCCCTGGCTTGGATAGAAAAAAACCTCATTCTCAGAACATTACAGCAAATGCAACCTCTACTGCTTGAGCCATACGATTTCAGAACCACAGGCCTTTATTTCCACACAAAACGGACTTTTGGAGAGTTTGAGGGTGTTACTGTTTGCATCTCTTTATAGCAGATGAGACCATTGTGCACTTGCCTGGCAAGTTCCCTCTAGAGAGAGTTTCAGGGTCCAGTTTGTATGTGTCCTGCAGGCGCATCAGAGCCTTGGCAGCCCCCGTCTCATCTTCTTCAGTTGGAAAAAACTGACGCTGAATCGTGAGATTTGTGATAAAGCCTTCATAGCAAAAGGAGAACAAAAGGAAAAGCTGTTACTTTGACTGTTTGAATAAGTGCAGCACCAGATCAACACAGAACACATCTGCTTTGTTTCTGAATTCCAGGATTCAAATTAACTAGATTTGAAACCTCTCATTAGGCTCTCCATTTATACAGGCATTGCTTTCTGTCCAATTATAAGAAACAGAGTTAACAAGCAAATGACAAGAGAAATAACCATCAATACATTCACTTGCACGACATAATTACTGGCATACATTGACAGAAAGTCCTTTGCCAATTCAGAACAGATCTCATTTTGATTCTTATTTACTGACCAACATGGCCAAAGTGACTGCTCATAGATTGAGAAGTGATGCAGCAGATTGGGAAGTAAGATGAGTAAGCTGTTACACAGAGGAATATAGAATTCAAGACAAGATATAAAACAGCTGATAACTGCTGGCCACTTCAGGACATCCTATTCTCCTCTTTGCTGCAAACTACACAAGCAAACCAAATGTAATGTGCCTATGACAAGTAACAGCTTTGAGTCTTGACTCAGCAGCAAGTTTCCCCTCTTGGGTACCCAGTAAGCAAGAGCCCAGTCATTAGTTTAAGTTCCAAACCAAATTAGCAACGGTATTTAAGCCACAGCTGAGCCTGCAGCTTCCAGAACAAAAGGGGAAGCAACGCTGCTGTAGGGGGACCTCCCACCAACACCTTCCCTGCAGCTCCTCACCATTTGTTGTATCCTGAAGAACCAGGTTTTCTAATTCCAGCCAATCAGTATTTAAACGCTTCACCAGCTTGTAAGCGTTCACAGGGTGGGCCAGGTACCCCTCTGGATCCGAAGTGGATTTGCTCGTCAGCACATCCATTTTCTCAGCCCAGCTGGAAAGAGAGAATGGTATTCCTCAGCCTGAGAACAATTTCTGAATGCATATCTTCCTTCTGAAGTCATCCTAATTACACAGCTGGAACCAACTGGCTGCTTTTGCTACCGTAACCAGATGTAAGGCTTTTAACTTCACCAGATGAAGGGAGGTTCATTGACATATATGTTTTTAATCACATTATGCTCTTTTCAAAGAGATTTATTTCCCTGCCTATTAATTTAAATCTCAGTAGGCATTCATCTCCCCTGCAATGAGTCTTAGCCATCCGTTTTCAACACATTGCACTTCAGCAAATAATAAAAAGCATCACTTATCTATCTCAGAAATGTGCAAATCCCTATCATCCCTTGTGACAAGCGTTTGACCAACCTCTCTCCAGTACCCAGTATGAAAAAAGCTTTGAGGTAAGCTAATAACTGAACATTAGAAATCCCCTTTGGGTCTAACCCCAAGCCATGACTGAACCATGGCTGTAAGCAGCTCAGTACAGCCATTGGCACAAGCTGCCAGGCTGCCTTATTCTGCGTATCACAATGTTGCAACAAAGCAAGATGAGAACCCTTAGCAGAGATGGCAGATTAGTGACACCTTGAGATGTCTCACATCTCTTAACAAAATCAGCTTTCACTGCATCCAGTGCTTATTTTGCAAAGTAGTAATAAGGTGAAGTTTTACTCTCTGTTCACAGCGGTGTTTTGAATCAAACATCTCTATGCATAGAAAGCAATTGTGAGAAATGCCACCATATTCAAGTGATGAAATTCAGCATGTTACAAAGCATATCCCTCAGACTAGAGCTCAACTGTTGTGACAGCTGAAATATCCTCTTGCTTACCAATATAGGAAAAAGTCAACTGCAAATTCAGCGCATGCAAAGAGAAATCTGACATATGCAGATGATTTTTGTTGCTTTAGAAGTATTATACATAGCTTGGAATCTAAACATACTTGAACAGGAGACAGTTTTTTCTTCAGAAGGGCAACTTTTCAAGAAATAAATATTTGTGTGTACAAAAGTGACGAGAAATTTGGCTCATTTCACTGTTTCATAACCCTATCCCCACCCAACAATCCCAAAGGGAGATCAAGCTGCCAGATACCATCTGGAGTTCAGAAAGTCCTTGGAAAGCATGGCTCCAGTTACAGGCACACAGCTCTTACCAACCCAGACCTCAGACCATCCTGGTGTCATGCCCTGTTAGGTACAACTTGCAGCTAGGTAAGTATTAACAGCCTAGCTGAGGAGAAGTGTGTTGTCAGCAAGAGCTTTAACTGATTTGAGGCACCAGGACAATAGGAGCTGTGTGCTGCTTACAACAGGTAGCCCAGAGCAACAGCATCTACAGACATTTAGCTCATGCAGGCTCCTCTTCGATATCAGTGTCTTCTCCACAGGAGCACTGCTTACACTCAGTATATTTATTGGGGAAGTACAGACCAGAGCAGGAAGGTGAGCTTAACTGAACACCACAGGTTACGCACTTTGTGGCTCCTCTTCACTATGCAAACCTCTCCCCTACCTTTTAATCTGAGACAGTTTGGTCTCTTCTGCTCGGATGTATTCTTTCAAAGACTGTACCAAGTCCTTCTCTGCATAAATCAGATCTGTCATTTGACCTGAAAACAGAATACAAGCAAGTAGTAATCACTCTCATGATGAGTTCCCCAGCAGCAAAGATCTCAGATGCTGCAGCCCCTTTAAGAAAAGAAATCAAAGGTGTGCACTTGGAGCTGGTAAGCTTTCGGACTTACTACACAAACAGGTCTGACATTGAAATGCTTCAAGAGGCTATTAAAGCCTCAACTTCATTTGTTCACATAGCCTTGCCTCTTTTTTTAACCATCTCCAAATTACTTGGCTATTGTAATTATATGCCAGGCAAACAAAATAAAGGTTTGACATTAATGAAGCTACTGCTCAAAGCAACAAGTCATCCAGATGCCCCAACATCTGTTCAGCACATGGACAGAAATGAGGTCAGCTTCTACTCCACCATTTGACTCACTTAAAATTACAGCTTTTCAGTATGGTATCTGTGGATACACAACCCACCATTAAGGAGGAACTTCAGACTGATGTTTATGGACTGACAAAGTCTCTCCTCATTAGCATTAGAGAGAACTGCCAGCATATTCATCTGAAGGATTGTGACAAACTTTGCTTTTCAAAGAGCAACACTGAAAGACCCAACAATTCAGCAACAGCTGAATTGAACAGCTTTCTTCAGTGTTCTAAAGTCTTTATTAGTGGGGCATAATTAAGCAGAAAGGCAGCAGGATGTTCTTTTCCCAGAGATAAGAAAGGTCCAGAAATGGGCAAATGGAAGGAGCAGGTGGTCCTTCACAGTAACCTTGCAGCCACGTAGGTAAGCATTCTTTACTCAACTCACAAGAACATGTGCTTCAAGCTCTACTGCTTTGCTCTGGCTGATAAATTCCATACATGAGTGCAAAACAAGCAGGAGTTTGGAGCTCTACCATTCAGAAGCACTGCTTCACTGAGCTCAAAGTTGAGGACAGCCAGATCCATTCACCTCTTATCTTTACAGGGGGATTCCACACTATTCCACAGGAAAGCATTAGACCAAGTCACAGCAGAAATCAGTCTGTGCCTACTTCTAGGATCTGCTACAGAAGCCACACAGTTTAATTGCAGCTTCAAGACAAGAACTAGAATTTCATCAAATCAGCCTATTTTCAAGACCTGCAGCAACATGAATTCATTGAGATTTACTGAAGCCTTACAAAACCAGGAAGGGTTTTGGAGGAGATTTTTCCTTCCTATTTTCAAATCCAATCCCAAATCTTATATAAAAGATATGCCACATTTTGTGAAATAATATTTCACATATTTATCACAGAAGTTCTCTGCACGAAATCAGCACCTCAGGATGAAGCTTTGTGCTGCATTCAAAACACCAGATGCACAGCTCTCAAGAAAACATAGATATTGTCTTCTTTTACTCAAAGACCTCAGAGAAACTCATACAGGTTAGTCATAATGTGCTGAGCTAACCAAACGTGAACAACTTCCAGTGATACAAAGCCTGCAGTGCAGAATAGCACCAAGGATGTCAAAGTGTTGCTCTCCCTGACGAAGCTGGTGTTTGATAGGGCCACACAAGGGCAGTCCTATGGTTCATCTGTAAAGTTTAACAGTTTTGGCTGTTGCATCGTTAGTTGCATCATAACATTGTGCATTGGTTGTTTCCATACCTATTGAAGTGAAGAACTCTGCCTCTGCATGCCAGATCAAGAAAACACTGGTAAAGAACACCAACTGCAGCCAGGGCTTCATCTTCTAGAAAGCTCAAGCCTGGAAAATAAGAGTTGTATCATCTTCCAGCAGCAATAAAGCCCCAATCAAATGGCCAGACACAGACATGCTAGGAAACAGTTATATAAAAACTGTCAAGAAACACAAATAGTGAGAAAGCCAAATAAATAACACATTTTGTAGAGTAGAAGTGGCAGCAAATGCTGGAAAACTTTAAAGTGAAAATTTCCAACTTGGATCATTCAAAATACATCATCCCAATGCTATGGGCTCTGGGCACAGCCCTTATGGCTTCTGGATTTCCAAGGCTGCTGCTCAGCAAGCAGAACAGCCACCAGAGGAGCTCTCCCAGTGTCCCCACATTAGAACAAAAGGAAGATGATAGAAGGAGCTGGCAGATGGATGGCACCTTCCCTTTCTCTGTTTTTCAAGAATGCAGTATGATGATAGGAGTCCCAGCCCTTAATCCAAGCTCCTTGGTACATGGATGCAAACAACAAGCACATAACACCACCACCATCACTGAGAACAGGGCATACAGCTCTGCCATGTATTACCACATTGCAAGGTATTTCTTACATTTTCCTTTTGATTGCCTTAAAAGTCTACGTGAGAAGTCAGAAATACCACAACTTTGCAAGCATGAGCAAGCAGAAAAACAGCATTTCAGACAGGGAATGCAGAAGACTTCTTACCATGCTGTTTCTCACCCCCCTGCAAACCACATATTCCCAAACGATTTGTTCAAGCTCGTTCAGAACTCACACATGGGTAACGTGAGAACCAAGCAGAGCTGAATGAACAGCACCACGCAGAGGTCTGCCAACACTGACAGCCACTATAAGTGATATAGCAGAAAGCACAGCGACTCGAGAGCACTTGGGAAGCACAACAGTTGGGATACATTCAGCCAGAAGCATCCATCTGCATGGGCTGTTCTTGTCTCACAGAGTGGTTTTTTGGACACACTACACAGAGTCTGGCAAAACAATTACCAGGGAGCTTTCCAGTTCAAACAACACAACTTCGCTTTCTCCCTGCACCTCCCCACCATGTTCACTCATGGCTCAGGATACCTGCCAAGAAGAACACTTACTACAGCTAGCAGCTTGTCTTTACAGCATATCTTTAACAGCTTTGCCATCCTACTCAGGTTTTCTTGAGTCAATAAACAGAAACCCTCTGTAAACACAAACCAGCTCTTGCTTGAAGCAGCAGACACCTGGCCGTAGGACTTCCAAACTGTTTGTATACATTCTTTTCACAGCTGTTATTCAGAAAACCAGCAAGAAATAATGAATTACAGGAGACTAAGAGTGATGTCATAACCACGGTTTTGGAAAGCACAAGTGCATGTGTACACA
The DNA here is from genome assembly GCF_019232065.1 of Centrocercus urophasianus. Lineage (NCBI taxonomy): Eukaryota > Metazoa > Chordata > Aves > Galliformes > Phasianidae > Centrocercus > Centrocercus urophasianus. The sequence goes on from NW_024884822.1 coordinate 14,598,465, forward strand.
CACACGTGTGCATGGCTTCCCCCCACACTACAGCCAGGCTGTCTGCTAACACAGAACAGAGCCAGAAGGGGCATTAGCACCTCCCACCTCAAAAACCAGGACCAAGAGGCCAGTAAAGCCTGTCTGCTTTCCTTGGTTGATAGAAGAACTTAGTTGCACAGAAATGCCTGAACTCTGTAGATAAGAGAGCTGCAGGACAAGCACTGCCTGCACTCCTGGCTTTTTTCAGCAGCCTCTTCAGCATGGTATGCCTGTTACCCAGACAGGTGAATTTAGGATTTCCTTTCATTCCAATGAGAACAGCTACACTGCTCTAAAACAGGTTTCAGAAGACTCACGCAGGTTCTGTAAGCTCAGTTTAGCCTAAGTTTAAAAACATGCAGGGGTCATGCAGGAACTGAGAGCAGGCAGCATAGGCTGTATTAAGGGCACAGATACCTTAAAGTGCTTTTGCTCCCTGGAGATGAGATGAGCACATGCACCAATGTCCAACCTATGGGGCTGCAACAAGAGGCCACTCCATGGACGCATAAAGCTGAACAGCTCCACATGCAGCAACACTTTGTGCTTTGCTCCTTCTCTCCTCTTGAAAGTATCCAGCCAGCAGCACCAGAAGCCAACCAAATGGATACTGTATAAACACTTTTCAGGAGTGTAAGCCCTCAATGAATCATTGCTCCCACTGGAAAGAGCACCGTCAGGCTGCAGCAAGCGCAGGCTGCAGGAAAAAGTTCTTGTAGACCAAATAAACCAGGATGGAATTTTTCTTCACAAGTTAGACTGAGTTCTTTATTAAACACACTAAAAACCCTCCAGAAGATACAAGAACATGGACCCAACCTATAGAAGTTATGTGCATGCCTACTGGGATTACCAGCTTCTCACCCACAAATCAGGGTTACAGACTGACTCTTCTTCTGTGCCTGCCTATGCTATTAAAGAGACCTGGAAAACCACTGCTAAAATAGTGCTTCCCCACTGCATCTAAATTTAACGTATCACGGGGCAGTGTAACAAGCAAGTCACTATTTCAAAGCCACTCAAGGCCACAGATGGGCTCTCAGTGCACACACAGCTGAGGTCCCTATGCCAGGCTCTGAAGAGCAGCCCATCTTCCAACAGCAATTGGAGGTTGGGCTCTTGGATGAGCAAAACGTTCTCCAAATGCCAGTGCTTTACACCCAGCATCTGTTACCTGCAGACACAGCACGAAGTGCTCCATCCCTCTCACTCCATGCAAGGCAAATAGCTTCAAAAGTGCTCAACAACTCACCATTAGTCCTGAGGGGTGCACACCAGGCTAATTGTATTTAAATACAGCAGTACAAACAAAAGCCTGCTAGATTCTTTTCATGCTTAAGGCCAGAGGATGGGCTGAATTGTAAATGGATTCAGGATTATTGTAAAGAGCTTCCCTTAATACTGCTATAAGAAAAGCAGCCATAAAAACACCCAGCTCAGAGCAGTGAGTCTCACAGCCAGCAGATCTTTGGCACACGATGGCAGCTCTACAGCTAATTAAAGTGATTAAATAGTGAGGAAATGAATTTTATCCCAGTAGAGCAAATCTTCACTGCTAGCAGACAATTGAGACATTATTCAGGGCCATAATCCATTACCCAGACGCAGAAGGTGCTCCAACATCCAACCACTCCCTTGACCTAAGAAGTATGAAATCAAGTTCTTGTCAGGGTCCCACTCAGAGGATTTGAACCTCACGCCAGGATTACTGACACCATCAGTCAGCATGCAGTTACCCTTCTAAAACAGCAGCTCCTGCTCACAGTGAGGGAGAGAAAAGGCATTGCTTCCTTACAATACATCACGTAGCTCCTCACAAGCAAGTTCTTTTCTCCCTTAAGGCTCACCTAATAATTCCTTCCCAATTCCTTCCTCCAGCATACTTTGAGTTCTCAGCTCAAAGCAGCTTATGCCTACATCACCACCTTTCTTGCCAAAGGGCTTAATGTGCATCTGAAAACAATTATAACTGCCTAACAAATAATACAACATGATCTCCTTGTACTTTTCATGACAAGCCAAAAGGAAGACAGGAAAAGCTGTTCATTTGCACGCGCTGACAAGGACACAGTATGTCTGTGCAAAACAGCACGCATCTTTTTAAAGGCTAAAATGCCTTGTGTTATCCTTACTGATATTATCCCAGAAAGCATAAGCATCTGGATCAGTTTCCACTTACTTAAACTATAGCAAAAAATATTTCTCCAGCACTGAAGAAGACAAGAAAACTCACACAGCACAGCAAATCTGCCTGCATCTCACTCCGCAGTGCACGCAAGCTCACCGTGCAGCTGGAGCCAGACTTCACACTGTTGGTGAACATATGAGCATGGCAACACACTCTTCTCCCACTGCAATATGCTTTCCAGCATTAAGATCCAGACTGCATTTTGCCATGCAAAGCCCATAGTTTTGGTATACATATTCGCCTTCCATTACACACACACACACAATCTCCATTCAGAAAGATATTTTTTTTTAAAGGACACATCTGTGGGCAGCAAGGTACTCCTTTCAACTGCTAACAACAACCGAATGAAGCTCAGATGTGCAGCAGGATCTCTGCTCAGCCTGGAACACGTACTCCCGACATACCCAGCATCCTTCATACAGAGAGCCATGCACAGAAATCAGGCCCAGGCAGAGGAAAGCAATCTATGTTTACAGCTCGCTTCTCTGGAAGCTTGCCAACATGCACAGCATGGGTATTATAAACAGACTCGATTCCCGACTTCAATCCAGAACCAACTCCTCGCATCGAGCAGTAAATCGCGCTCCCCCTGCTGTTACAGCCTGAAACGCACGACCGCGTTCATGGTTGTACTTCCTGCACTGAGCTACATTGAAACGGCAATCTCAGTAAGTTACAGCACAAGCAAAATTCTTGCCCCTTAGAGTCACAGCAACAGTAATTTACAGTTCTCATGTGGCATTATGAGAAATCAGAGCAGCAGTTAATGGTTTTGCTATATATCTACAACATACCTGTATTCCCAAAGGCCTCGATACCAGCAAGCTGCAGCACCCGCCTGGAGAAGATGGCTGTGTGACCTTCCAGAGCCGCTTCACCCTCACAAAGCGCTAAAAGTCAACGGACAGGAGGTTTGATTACACACTTATCTTCAGGGAAAGCCAACCTGGGGGAGACGCAGCCTTAGAGCAGCCATCACAGAGCTATGGGACCCCTGCAGCCCTACCACAGGTCACGGAGAAGCTCCCTGTGCCCCATACCCCAACAGCCCCCCCAAGGGAGCACCGACAGCCCGAGCGGGGAACTCAGAGCTCTTCTCCAATCTCCGTCACTCTGTCACATCTCCGCCGCTGCTCGGCACACAGCCGGGCCGGAGGGAAAGGATTTCTTTTCGAAAACGAATCCCAGCTGAAAGCGAAAAGAGCTGGGAGCGGAACAAGCGCGTCCCGGAACCCACGCAGAGCCGCAGCTCCGAGCAGCAGCCGGCACGGGCAGCAAAACGGAACAGCTGCCCTGCAGCTCTCACGCCCGCAGGGCACCGCCTCCGAAGCCGCCGCTACCAGGTGCCGCAGCCCGCAACGCCGCCTGCTTACAGGCAGCCGTTCTGGCTCTTTCCAGCCCCGCCGAGACGCGCCGGGTCGGCGGCAGAGGGAGCGCCGAGAGAGCCGCCCCGCACCGGCAGCCACCGGGGGGCCGAGAAACGCCGCGCCCGGCCGCGATGACCCCCCGCACCCCCCCGCCCGCGGCTCACCGCAGCCCCTCTCGCTGCTCCCCGGCCCGATCCCAATCCCGCTCCCCGCTGCCGGCCGCCCCGGCCCGCTCCTGGCCCCGCTGCTCTTGAGCCGCCGCCGCGCTCCGAGCCGCGCCCCCCGCTCCGCCCGCGCCGTAATGCCGCGAGTGGAAGCGCCGCGAGGGGCCGCTCAGGTCCGATCCGCTCAGCCCTACGGCGGCGGTGGGGCGGGAAGGGCCGAAGGCTGCATGGCACCCGTGGGGGCGATTCCCACCCGTGGGAGGCGGTCGCCAATTAAGAGCGTTCATTACCAATCGTCACCATGAACAGTGATCGCTGCCGAACGTCTTTACAGTTGTAACCAAAAATAACTCCTCCTAAATAATAGCTGGAATCAGAAACTCGATCAGATCTTAAAAGACACTGCAAACAAGCAACGTCCTGCTTTCTAGATTCAGTCCTCCATCATCGCTCTGCTCACTGAGCAGAAATGCAATGAAACGTGGCTGAAGAGCCAAGATTCGGGGATTTGGGGAGATGATTCCTACCAGAATCCAGAAAGAAAGGGAGGAATTAAGGAAACAAACAGTACACGGGTATGATTTCACCGAAGCTTTTAGCAGCTACTAAAATCACAAACCGTAACAAAAAGGCCCAGCTGCCTTGTCAGCGGGGCTTCCTACAGAGCTCCATACATCTCACATAGTACATGCTGCAAACTAACATTTATTTAGGCAAAGTGAATTTCCCTCCTCTGTTTACAAAGGATTGCATGGCTGTCAGTGACAGAAGCGGTCTGCAGGACTGCGACTGCACTGCAGATAGGGGAGCCCATAGCAGACTGTACAAACAGTGTCAGCCTCCAAAGATAACGCTGTGATTCACAGCCAGAGCTTTTAACCCATTTCTGACCCTTTTAAACTTCTTTTTATGGTGGATTTCTGCTGTTATGCCATGAGTACGTTGATTTCTTTTCTCTAGTTTAGTGGAAAGGACTTACAGTGTATTTGTAGGGCGAGCACAAGGATCTGGCTTTCCTCTTGCAAACAACCAGCTGTGCAGTCCTTCTGACTGTATATACAACTTGATCTAGCATTAGCACAAGGAGCCTGGACTCCGTAACGGTTCTACACCCCGTGTTGAGTTATTCTTGTAAAGTACCGTTTTTACTTTAGCTATATTTGCTTTGAAATCCTCTTAGAGGAAAATGCTGAGCTCGCAGGGATCCCCTGGCTGGGAGCAGGACGTGCATCAGGTTAAAAACAGCTCCTTTCTGCCTGCGCTGGAGCTGAGAACTGCCTGTATGAGTTCTGCCATCAGCCAAGGGTTTTTGGATTTTTGGATGCCCCCCCATCTCTCATGTGATGAGGTTTTCAGTCTGAGGCCTTAGCAGAGGAAATATTAAAATTATCTCTGAGTACTTACATAGTGCACTGTAGTATTTCCCATAAATCAGTGCACTGAGTCAGACCGGAGGAGGCAGGGATGTGTCTGGGTAACAGAACTCTTTCTGACCTCCGTGGGGCTCAGATTTCTCTCTGAAACAGTACTTTAAAAAGTACACATGTAGAAAGACCTCGTACACAAATAAACTCTAAATTTAGCTGTGTACTTATTGCACTTCCCTGGTTGTTTTTATGAATGAAAAAAAAAAAAAAAAACGACACTGGATCCTGGAGGAGCAGGAATAGGAGCCCAAAACACAGGAAGAACGCTGTGCAGCAGGACGTGACCAGCCTGATGTCACAAACGTCAGTGCAATTTACTCTTCTGGTGATGCACAGCGCACTGCTGCCATGAAGGACACACCATGTTGCTCCACTTATTCATGATGTGCTTCACTCAGTGTCTACTTGCTGGATTGCAGTGGCAGTGCATGACCCAGGTGCAGTGCTGCCCTGCGCAAATCCAGTGTGTTAAACACTGACAGGTCAGCACTGCCATGCACAGAGACATTGGTTGCACACCAACTGCTGCTCTGAACACTTTCTGAGCAGCCAAACTTGCAGCAGGATCCTCCTGGAAGGGGCAAATGGCCCCTCAGCCTCACACTGCTCAGTGCCGAGCCCTGATGCTGCTGAGCACACAGCAGTATTCAGGATCACTCTGGTTTGGGGATATACCAAAGTGCAGCCGCTGGAAGTGAAAGGATGGGGTTTGTTCCTTACCTCCTGCTGCAGATAAGCCAGACAAGAATGAGTGTGAGATAAACGCTCCCATGGAAAAGGGCTGTCATAGCAAGCAGCAGCTCCAGCTGTCTCTGTGCCAGGTGGGAGGTTGAAACTGGATTCATGGGGAGGTGAGGAGCACGGGGAGGAACCGACAGCTCGAATTCCTGCTCCACGTAATTATGGTGCAGTCGGGGCCGGTCTGGCAGTGCTCTGAGCCGTGCCCAGCTGCACGTTTACAGGGTCATTTAAACTACTGCACACATAGGAATCACCAGCAGTTGCCTGAGCAGCTCGTTTAAAAGTGCACCCACAGAGAGTTCAAAGGGTCCGACTACAGGGAAGGGAACAGCCGTAGCTGATCCTCCTGATGTTATTTGAAGTGACATTGCCCATATTTTATTTTCTAAACTGTCCTCCAAAAGTACTTGGGGATGTAGGGATGCAAACCGCAGCTCTGACTGAGCTCTGGTGAAGTGGGGACCGAGGCAACTTTATAAACCATGTCCTGGATATCCTGCTCCTAAATCTGCTGGTATACACTGAAGGAGGCCGACAGCACTGCAAAAGCACTGGGAAAAGAGCCCCCATCACCTACACTGCCCAAGGAGGCTGTGGATGCCCCATCCCTGCAGGCATTCAAGGCCAGGCTGGATGGGGCTCTAGGCAGCCTGGTCTGCTGGTTGGTGACCCTGCACACAGCAGGGGGTTGGAACCAGATGAGCATTGTGGTCCTTTTCAACCCAGGCCTTTCCATAGTTCTATAGCGTGCATGGGAGGCACCACTCGGGGTGAAACATTTTCTATATCACATCCATGTTTTAGGCTTCTTGATCAAAGCTCAGCTCCCTTCTCAGCAGATGAGTCAGCTCTCTGCTACGCCTGCACGGCTGGACGGTGAATCACCCCACAGCCCCTGCCTGCACCAAAGGAGAGTCCTGGCAGCCATCTGAACCCTCAGGAGCTCCTGGTGGGCTCAGCCTGGCACAGGCATCTTCCATCTCCATCACTGCGCCCTGAGGTGAGAGCAAGGAGGGATGCACCTGGATCCCGGGAAGCTCAGCTACTGAGCATCACCTGTCTGAGCTTTACGTTCAGTGCAGAGCAGCAATGCCACTGCTAACGGCTGAAAGAAAACAGAAGCCTTGATGGAACACAAGTGAACCACCAGAGCCTGGAAAGCAACCTGTGAGAGGTTTAACTGAGGGCTTTGTGGAGGAGAAGGGCGTTTTGACATAGAATAAAGCCCAGGAGGGAGCACAGAGGAGGAGGAGGAGGACTGTCCTGAGCCACGCAGACCTTCCTGCCTGCACATAGCCCTCGCATGAGGCCAGTGCTGAACAGCTCTGAGTCATTCCTTTGCAGACTGCAGCATAAATCAAATCCAGAAATAGGAAAGGCCAGTCGGTCACATCATTCCTTTTAGGTTTAGAGGAAGATGCAGTTAAGAAATGTGGGGAAAAGTCATTACAAGATCGCAAAAAGAAAAAAGAAAAACTCAACCTTTATTTTACTGAGGCTACTAATTAGTGGATGAAAAGCCTTAAAAAACCCAACAACATCTTGAAGCAGTCAGACGGGTACGGAACCTTTCTCTTGAGGCAGAGGGTGGTTTGCAGTCGCTGTGCTTTGCATGGCTGTCGTCCTGGTGTGTAGCTCCTGCCTGCGAGTTCAGTGCAGGAGCTGGGATGATTCTCCAGGAGGGTTCTCACAAAGAACGGAAGGGTCCCAGCACAGCACAGCACCAGGCTGCCCAACCCGAGGGGAAACCCAGCAGACCAAGAAGTGCTCACACAGAGGGCAGTTGGCTTTGTGCAAGCTCTGACAGTTCATCATCTCCCTCTGAGCTCCCCATCAGTGCTGCAGCAGCGCTGGCCCTCCTAGAGCAGCAGCGTCTGCCCCGCAAAATGCAGCAGTGCAGTGACTCCAAGAGCCCCAGAAATCCTTTTTGGCACGTCACTGGATTTTAAAAATATTTGGCTGGCTGGAACAGTAGATCTTTATTCCTTCCCAGGCAGCACAGTGTGCGCACTGTATGCTCAGCATAAGTAAACAACGAATGCCTGAGCGTGAACATTGGCATGGAGGTATTAAATGAAGCAGTGAGTTCCTTTCACTTCTGCTGGAGGGAGGAAGCACGTCGTCTGCATGTAGCCGTGCTCCAGCTCTGTGTGTAAACGCACACTGAGCACTTATTGGGGTTATTTCTGAGCAAACACTGCCGTGATGGGAGACGTGAGCTGTGACCCAGTGCTGCTTCAGGAGCCCAACTCTGCTCCCATGGTGGTTGCAGAGCACTGCCTGTGCTGGAAGCACCTTTAACTTCTCATTTTCTAAGCACATGTGAATAAACCCAAGAGCTTCAATCAGGATGGGGTGTGTTCTTCCTTTGTGTTACGAAATCACCAATTAAGAAGTGGCAGAAAGAGGTAAACAGGCAAAGGATTTAAGCTGCAATGGCAAGAAATGTAATTCCATAACATATAAGGAGATAACTGTAACATTTTAGCAGATTCAAGGTTTCTTTATGGGGATTTTTAGAATTCCTGATGTAATTGGGGTGCTATAACTGTGTGTTTATATTGCCCAGACTGCTTCTTGTTATACATGCACTTCCTTCAGCTCTACTTAGCAATTAGTGAACGGAGGCTAATGATGGCTAATGAAGATCCAAAGTTCTGTGGTTAATGTAGAAAATGAATACGTTTGAAAAATCGTCATATTAAACCAAAGAGGGTAACTAATGATGCCTGTGGTAGAGATTTTAAATGTCCCCTGGCTTTTTTGCTTTCTCTACAGCTGGATGGAAAAGTGAAACAAAGGAAAATACGTTTTGACTTTTTTAATTTAAGAAACACATTAAAATATCATTAAAATAATCTTCAGTTGCCTTTCTAGCCCCCAGGACTTGGCTTATGTTACAGGTGTGGATGTGACAGAGCAGACAACACCAGGAAAACTATTTTGGCCTACAGACAAATCTTCAGCAGGTGCAAAGAGCAAAGCCCTCCTGATGCCAGGAGAGCGGCTTTGTCCCAATCAGCAAAGCTCCAAGCCCGAGAGACAAAGCTAATTTTAATTAGCTGGAGATCAGATGCTGACACTGCAGACCTTGCACTGATTTTGAGGAGCCAAATATGAAGTGAAGCATCCTGGGCAAAGCTACCATTTGTGCTGGGTTTCTTTAGGAATGCAATCTGTTGCACCCAGTGCCACCGTGCGAGGTGGTACCCAGCGTGCAAGGCTGTGCATTTTCCACCTCTCCTTTAAGAATCATTTTTGCTGCAGGAAATGAGAGGTCAGCCCAGCCCACCACGGGGGTAAAACGCCTCTTTTTTGTGGCGTAGGATTGAATATGGTTCCTCCTGCCATGTCAGCTGGGTTGCCTCGATGACCTGACGTCGGGCTGCACCCCGAGGGCAGGGCCGGGCTCACACGGCGCTGGGTCCTCACGCCGTAGCCGGGTTACCATCGTGCTGCTGCAGGACCCTGCACGCCTCGCTGCCCGCCGCCTCCCATTCCCCCGGAGGGTTCCCTGACTCACCCAATGACTACAAAAGCAGCTGGGGATGCTCCAGCCCAATCCATCCGCGAACTTCGCCGTTCATTGCAACGAGTTGGACCGGATGATCTTTAAAGACCCCTTCCAACTCAAACGGGTCTATGATTCTACCATAATCTCGCAGCAAAAGGAGCAGAGAAAGGTCCGGTAGAGAAGCAGCGGAGAGGCCCGGCTGCGGTTCCCGCGACGGCCGGGAGGGAGCAGCCCGAGCCCGGCCCGAGCCGCAGCACCGGGATGCTCGGAAGAAACCCTTCTCCCTCCGGCAGCCGCGTTGTCTCTGCGTGGCTGTGGTGCAATGATTCTCCCCGAAGAGGAAAGTCTGCGCTAGCCAAGGAAGCAGAACTGGGTAATTTCGAGTACGTGTTACCTCGGCTCACCATTAAACATCAATTCACATTTTGCCTATACGCTGAGGCTACACATGCAAGGAATATATTTCATCATGCACCACGTGCTTTTTTGTTTGTTTGTTGTTGTTGTTTTTTACACTATGCCAACTTGTGCTGTTCATAGTTTGGGTATGAACAAAGCAGCTGGCACAAAAGTCAGAAAGCAGATTTAATGCTTCCATTGCAACCCAGCTGCAGAACAATGGGGATTTGTGTATTGAGGATGTGTGCTCATTTTCTCTTAAAGCAGAAGAGTGGATTTACATTCTGCAAAACCTGAGCATCCTGACCTTATCCTTGGAGATGTGACCTGCTGTAGGGAACCTGCTTTGGCAGGGAGGTTGGACTCGATGATCTCTGGAGGTCCCTTCCAGCCCCTACAATTCTGTGATTCTGTGTGTGAAACACAGCAGCTCAGCTGACACACAGAGCTTCTGGGCTCTCGATTATCCTGGGTTGGGGAATTCCAGGTTTCTCTCCTGATCCTGACAGAATTATTTTGGGTTGATATGATTCAGCTGGAAAGGAAATCTGTTCCCATTGCCCCTGCCCTGCTGCCCATGCAAATGCTGGCTCTGAAAGGCACACACTATGAAGGCTGCTGAATCTCCAGCATGAGCAGAGCAGTGCCAAGTCCCACAAGCTTCCACCACAACGTGGTGCTAAATGCAACCTTTGTCACCGCATCTCCAGAGAGGCCAGGAAACAAGAGCAGGGGGGCCCTTAGCTGCCCGATTGCCCTCAGCCCCCCCAGTGACCTACAGAGCGTGTGTGGCCTGGGAGAAGCTGTTTTTAAATTAATTTACTTCAACTGGCACTGCTGCTTTCTGGGTTGGAAATGGGGTGAGAAGCAAGCCAGCATCAGCAGCTTTCCCTTTGATTTTTCCCTTGGCCAGCCAGGAGCTGCACCACCAGCTCTCTTGGGTGGAGAAGTGGCTGAGACATACCAGGGCTATTTCTTTGCGTTGTCTTAGAGACGCATGGCAGGGTCTGAAACCCTCCCAGAAAGAGAGAGAGTGAAACCAGAACTTTGACAACCCTCCCAAATGAGCAGAGAAGCAATTAGCAACACAGCAGGAGCTCAGCCTGCCCTGAGCAGACACAGTCAACTGGCTCTGCTTCCCACAGCAGTGCAGCATGTTGAATGCACCCTCCCATAAAGATATTTTGAAGCACTTCTGAGACAGCTGTGGCCAATGGCCAGGCACTGTGATGCTGGTGAGGGCCCCATGGGTGAGGATGCTTGGGATGCTCCATGGGACTCCATCAAGGGATTGGGGGTTCACTGCCACACCCTGCCTTGCCAGAGCTGCTCCTTGGCATTAACTCAGCTTGTTATCCCTCCCCTCTCCTGCTGTGACACTTGGCTGCACATCCAGGTGATGCTGTACAGATGTGACACATCCCACAACCACCCAGGACAAAATCCCTGTTGGCTCCCATGGATTAAATCCACAGTAGCTCACCGCAGGCTGTTGCAGGAGCCATACACTCAGTGGGCATTTTCTGTGCCTTGACACAGGTGGGGTGGTGGCCAAGTTGGTGAATCTGTGCCTCTCACCCACCTGCCTTTTGTTTGTGCATGTGGAGAACTCCCAGCAAAGAAATGCTTGGGGTTCGCTCCATGTCGCAGCCTTTCTGCAAAGCCAAAGCACATGGCTTGGTTCTAATTAATTTCGGTTAGTGGACACGGTGGTGTTGAGTCAGTGTTTGGACTTGATAACCCTAGTGGCCTTTTCCAAACCTAATGATTGTATGTTTGTAGGATAATGACACCAATCTAGCTATGCATGAGCACAAGTGGGTCCCAAGAGATGCTGCTGCAAAGGACTCTGGGGACAAAGCAAATCAGGGTGGGAGCAGGTTCTGCTCTGCCAGAAGCACTGGGAAGCCATCCCTGCTCTTTGCAGCACCTGCCCCAGGGCTCAGCAGGGCTGTGTTGTCTGCAGGACATGTGTGGGCTGTGCGTCCTTCCCACACAACCATGAGAGCTGCAGATGTGCTCACCAACCATAGAAGTGCTTCGTTCCTCTTGGAATCTTACTCCTCCTTTCTGGATAACAGTGACCAAACAAATGACTGAAAGATGGAATATCTTTCCAACATCTGGGTAGAGGATAGAGAGGCTCTCGTGCATTTGCACATTAAAATCAGATATTTATGTGAGCTGAAGGTGAATAGAGTCTTTCATTTCTTGTTGAAGTCACATAAAGAGAAAGGAGGAGATGCCTTGTCCCATTTATTAACATAAGTGTATGGAAAACCACATAGAATGTAAGATTTTATTATGAGATGATCACAAGAGGGACAGTTTATAGTTAAAGGTCACAAGAAAAAGAAGCTCAGCCCTCAGAGCAGCCTTTCATGCCTCACTCTTCTGCTATGTCATTGTTTGAGGACAGGGCTGTGCATCCTACGCAGCACGCAGCCTGCTGCTGTACTTCTGGTCCGAGCTCCCATTCCCATGGCAACCAAACTCAACAACATTATTGGTATTTTCCATAGGATCATGCAATTTCTCCCTGCCCGGGAATGGAGGCCACGTGAGCACTGAAGGATGCAGGCGTGTGGGCAGGCGAGTGCTGGGGTGAGAGAAGCAGCAGAGGAACGTTCAGCTGTTGGGAAATCCAGCAGTGATGGGAACAGCCTGACCCCGCACTGAGGCAGATGGGCAGAGCCTGCGGTGTTTCCCATGTTGGTGCTGCAGCATAAAGCCAGCGTGGACCGGGCTGCCAGATGTTGGAGCCCTCAGAGGTGGAAATACCACAGAAATTGATGAGGCTAAAGAGTGTGAAACAGGGCTACAGGGTGATGGCAGTGCTGCTCACAGCTCTGCTTTCAGCCTGCTCGCTAATGGCACCCCAGGTTCTTCAAACAGCTCCCATAGTGTGAGCTGTGCAGCATGAGCTGCTCCATGCTCCAAGGCAGCCTCTGTGCATGGCACAGCCCTGGCACACCCTTGAGTACATGGCACATCCCTGAGTCTCTTCCCAAATGAAGACAGGAAAACTGATCTACGCACTGAGATCTTGAGATGAAGATGGTACTTGAATGCCATCTCTGCTCCTTTAATGAAGACAGATTTAAAAAAAAAAAAAAGAAAAGAAAGAAAAAACAAGCACAGGGGGGAAAGGTCTAGTTTTGAACTTGAGATCTCACACGGCGTGCCAAGAAGTGCAATTGTCCAAGCAGAGCTGCCGTTGGTTGTTTGCTTCATGCCTCTGTGCCAATGGAGCATCCCACAGCCGCAGCTGAACTTTGGCACTTCCTCTGCCTGAGGGAGTTTCCATCCCCTGCTGCCATGAGCACAGCTGCCCCTGGTCCCCCCTCCCCATGCAGGTGCCAGCAGCTCAGGCCCACAGCGCCTGCACCAAAGCACGGTGCTCCTGGTGCATTCCTCCACAAAGGCAGCTGGGTTGCGTGGCACTGAATTCTAAGTCAAGCCAGGGAGAAAGCAGTGAATGGCTAAGAGAAAGCTGCTGCTCCAACACTTCTTTCCATTGAGAATTTTTTTTTTTCCTGGGGGTTCCGTGCTGTGTGAGTCACTCCTCCTTTACACCTCCCTCCCCTGAGCACATCTGTCATCCCCGGCTGGGGTAACGAGGAGGTCATGGGGAGGAATAGGGGAGAGGCTTTAGGAACACATCCCCCAGAAAAGATCCCCTCTTTGTAGAGAGGAAATAAAAATCACACCAAATCCATCAAACTCCTCGCCTGTGTAATTAAGACGTGGCTGTAAATATACCTCACGTTGCTTTTGCCTTTTTTCACCTCCTTTCCAAAAGCCTGGGGGATAGGAGCCCCTGTTTTGCACAGCCTCCTGACACTGTGCCAACAGCAGAGAGCAGCTGAGGCTGTATTGTGTCAAATCAACCAAAAGCCAACATACTTGGCAATAAATACATGCATGATGTTATGGTCATTTTGATACAATGACTGGTTTCCTTCCAGGGCAATCTGTTTTCACTGGTTCTAAGCATTCGTGGTAATGCTGTGGCTGTGCAATTCGTTTCATTCACAACCCAATTAGCGACGTGGCCCTCGCTAACATCGTTATTACACTGAATTATCAGGAGGGCTTCCAGGCCCTGCTCACATCTGCTTTTCACCTCAGAGACCAGCAGTACTGCTGCACTTGGGAAGCCCAACACTTGCGATGGTTTTGCTGGTTAAAAATAAAAACCCCTATTGAAGCATCACCACTGATTTCTCCAAATAAATAATTAGCAGTGAGCCAATCAATACACGAGGCTGGAAGCTCAGCTGTTCTGAAGTGGCAGAGCAATGTTTGCAGAGGACTGCAGCCACACAGCCAGCCCAGCAGAACACTGGGATGCCCAGAAAGCAGTACAGGAGCTGCTCCATATGCTGGTACCCAGCACTGCTCCCTCTTTCCTCCTGGAGGTGCTCTCTCAGCTGCAACCAGTGTGAGAGCTGGGACAGCAGTTTGGGTTTTCTGGCTAAAACATCCAAATTTCATGCTGGGGCACAGCAGTGTGGGCTCCTGGACATGAACAGCTGGAAGGGAAGGAGAGGGCAGCAGCTGAAATAAACTGTTTTGCCAGGATGAGCACAGCCCCATAACAATGAGGTGATGTAAACCCAAAGCGTACCTTCAGCAGTTAATTAATGGGATCGGATGTAAACAGCCCCACTGGTACCTCCAGCTTGTGCTCCGCTGTAAAACCAGACACTGACTCACAAAGAGCTGCAGGCCAAGGTTTGTAATGGGTTTTTTGGCTACAGTCAGACAGAAAAAGGGTAAAAAATTGCAGCTTGGGCTCAAGGAATAAATAAAGAGCAAATGCCTACAGACCTCAGAGACTCTTTTGAAAACAAAATAGATATTTTTAACAAGTTTCTCCAAAACACAGCGTCTTTGTGGAGTCTCCAACTGAGCTAACAGCACACAATACTGAGGTTTATGTGGGGACCAGACCCCAGAACAAAGATGCTGTCCCTGGGAGGTTGTTGTGCTTCCATGGCTGGGGGCATGGGGCTGGGCTGGTGCTGAGCACAGGGCAGCCCATATTCACCAAGTGCCCTTATCCACAGATCTGAGCTCTGCAAGCTGATGTATAAATTAGTGGCCTTATAAGCTGGTTGAAGAGCACACAGAAGCATCACACATCCATGAGAGATTACCTATGGTGCTAATTGCAAACCTGTTGGACTTCAGCAGCTCTGCATTCTGCTTCCTTGACAACTGTGGGAAGGGAGATCTGACACAGCAGAGCAGAAAGATCAGTTCACTTTCATCAGACATCTCTCTGAAGTAATCAGGAGGCTCTGCAGAGCATCGCTGCTGCCCTGAATGCAGTCATGACTGTGTCTGCATTGGTCCAACTCAGATTAACCACCATCAACTGAGTTCAGTGAAAGAACCCCAGTGGATACACGGCGAGGGGGAACAGATTTTGTTAATGGGACAATCTTTTATAGTCACACATTTGCTAACACTAGTTTTACATCAGGGATGGCAACTGGCCTAAGCACACTTTTCTCAGCAGAACTCTTTGCGGACACCCAGTCCTAGGGCAAAAAAAGCAGAAAAGCTAAAGCTTAGGAAACCTTACAGTTTTTTCCTTGGCAATCACAGCAAGTGGAATATATGATTTCTTCCACAGTTTGAAAACAACAGGTTTCCTCAGCACTACCCTGAAGTGAACTCCATTTAGGGCCCCAGTTCGGCAAGGCACATCGTTCCATTAACTTTGGTGGGAACCAAAGGCTTGTGAAGGGAACATTGGCACATCTTTAACAGCTCAGTAATATTCTGTGGAGCCCTTCAGGGAGTGATGACTTCATTCCCAGCACAGGGAACTGAGCTGGGGACCAAAGATCTGAGAAGAGAGTCGCTGGGGCCAGAAGATGTTTCTGGGAGCGGGGCTGGCTTCCATGTAATATCTGCACCGTGGTGGTCCTGTAGGGGAGTTTACTTACAGGCAATGAAAAACAAATGGGGTGGTTTTATATGTCAGAGATTGCTGGGCTGTGGAAATCAAAACAAAAGCAAGAGCTGCATTGTGCTCAGAAACATCCCTGTTCCATTAGCAACCTGATAGATTTTGTATTCAGAGACTACAAAGCAAAGACCTGGGAAATTTCACAAGCAATCCATCCATTCCTGTTTCTGGCCCGACCCAAAAAGCCACACTGACAAAAGGGCTGACATTCCTTGGGCCAGAGCCAACACTCAGTGCACAGGGCCGCTCCAGCTGACATCCATCAGCCTCGGGCTCCTCCCTCCCTGCCAACATCACCACCAGTGGCAACGGGTCACCATTGAGCCACCAAAGGCTGGGACGCCACACTGCCTTTTCTACTGCTCCAAATTGATGTGCCTGACCTGTCCGCTGCAGGTCTGCTATGAGGTGAGCAGCTCATGGGGAGGAGCTGCAAACTTCTGTGCTGGGGGGGTTTGGGGAGCCAAGGGAGGGCTGGAGGCCATCACCTGCTGCTTCCTGGTGACGGCTTCCTTGGGAATTTGAAGGAAGCGGCCGGGAAGGGCGATGGAATGGAACCAGGTCTCTTTATAAACTAACGAGCCACAAATGGGCGTTCAAAGGAAATTGCTTGAGTTTCTTACATAGAAGGTTTTAGGTGACAGTGATTGGACTGCCCAAGAGAGAAAAAACAAGAGGCGGAAAGCCCCTCTTGAAAACCCTTTATAGCAGAATTATGCAACGCACGGCCCTACACGATTACAGTATTTCCTTACCACTTACAGCAACCCTTCCAGCTTTGTCAAGGCCTCCGTTTTCCGCAAATATCAGCATTGCAACCAAAGTTATATGAGTTTTCTCAGCATAAGAACATGAAAATATATGAGGCAGACTGCTAGCTGGCACAAGGCAGCAGAGATTATTGGGCTTGGAGCCGGCGCAGACTGACACCGGCCAAGGATGCAGCCCTGCTGATCGGCCGCCTCTAGGAGGATTACAAGAAAAAAGGCCGTCAAAAAGCCAAACACCAAACTTGCCACCTGGGTGCAATTTGTGGGTTTCAGTATTTGTTTAGGTCATCACATATTTCGTCTCGAATGAAGCAGCCGTGAAGTAGCGCAGCGCTGTCTGGCATAAAATAGCTCCTTAAATGGAGATAATTAGCAGGAGTTCCGCGGAACCCGGGCAGGCTGTGCTGCACATTCAGCTCCCGCGTCCCTTCCTGATGTGCTGCTGCTCGGACCCCATGGATCTGGCCATTTTCTCTCTTTTTAGCTTTTTACAGTGCGTGACCCAACCTGATGAGCTAACAGGAACCTTACATCATTCAGGACAAGAAAGCTCTGTCCAGGACTAAAAATACCACAACTGCTTGTCCAAAAAGAAAGACAAATTGTGCTTCCTTGAGTGCTGTAAATATTCCATTGGACACCATCCTTTACAGCCTCTTACTCATGGATTCTGTCTTCCCCGTCACTGAAGCAGGGACAAGACCCAATAAGCTGCCTCGCTCGTGTGGTGAAGAATATTTTCCTAACAGCACCATCCAAGGTTTTTTGCCAAGATCGGAGAGTGGCTTCCACCATTTCCTTTGTCAGATCCCTTGCAGGATGCGGAATACAGGGCTGTTTTCCCCTGGTGCCTGTTGTGAGTTCGATCTCCTCCCTGCCCAGTGGCACAGGGCATTCCAGGCGGCCTCTCTGTTGCAAAACAAAACCTTTGTGCCAACGCCATGCAAGAAACCCAATGTTTCCCCAATTTATACCATCCTCTGGCCAAGGATTGCCCTGAGCGCAAACCCCGCGCTTCACTTTCCTTGCAAAGAATAATTCTTCTGTCCAGGACTCTTGTTTCAATCTCTTAAAAGAACAATATGACACCTATTTCAGAAATTCTGCAAAAGCACAACACAGAGAAATACCAGGGGATCCATAAAGCAGAAAGCTTCCTCCAGCACATGTTTAAACTATTCGCGGTTCTCCCGGGGCATTTTTAACCGACACAATCGACTCCGCGTCCATGAAAACAGAACAGCAAACATCGACCTGTGCCAAGTATTTGTGTGCTCACTCCTTCGGCTGTGACCCCGGCTGCTTTGAGAGTGGAATTCTTTGATTTGGGAAGAGGAGGTTCAGAATGGACCTCATGGCTCTGCGCAGCTCCCTGAAAGGTCGTGGTGAGATGGGAGTCAGCCTCCTCTCGCAGGTAACAGCGATGGGATGAGAGGTGATGGCTTCACGCTGCCCTAGGGCTGGTTCAGGTTGGATATCAGGAACAGTTTCTTCTCTGAAGGAGCAGTCAGGCACTGGCTCAGCTGCCCAAGGAGCGGGGTGTCAGTGCCCCTGGGGGTGTTCCAGAATGAGGGGATATGGCACTGGGGGACACAGTGAGCATGGTGAGGTGCATTGGGTTTGACTTGGGGATCCTACAGGTCTTTTCCAACCTGAAAGAATCTATGAACCTCAGGAACGTGGTGCAACACGGGCCTTGCAAGCTCCTCCTGTGGAGAACCCAGGTGATGCCCACACAGCATAGGGATGGCAGGATCAGCCACGGGTGAACATCAGTGCTGCTGGGAAAAAAATAAGTGAGCTTCAGAACACCGTTATGGCCTACAGCCAACCAGAAAAACATATTAAGTCTTCAACGAGTCATGGCCAAATGGAAAGGTCTGAACAATTCCTTCTTCCTTCTCATTTTATGAGCCCCCAGGACTGCCAGGCTTTGTTTGATCTTGTAACACCTCACCTTGCATTCCTACACATCCATAAAAATTCCATATTCTTTGGCAAACAAATGCTACTTCGTACGGTGCCTTTTAAAGTTGAAATAGCCTCCTCTCAACAGAGCCCTCAGCTGCTCCTGCTCACTGGGGCTCTATCCAGAGAGGTGTAAACCATGGGGCAGCCACAAGCCCTCAGTCCTGTGGGATTTCAGACAGATCCACTTTGGCTGAATCCATAGGAGCATGCAGCAGAAAGCTGGGAGCTACAGCACAGCTACCTGCTTGGTTTGCTGCTGGCTGTTCACCATTAGGTGCCACAGCGTTTCCCATCCAGTGATAGGATGAGAGGTAATGGCCTTAAGTCATCTGCTTGAAGCACTACTGTTGTGTTGGTGAGGACAACTTTGGAGATAATGCTTGTTAAAGGCACTTAGCTGCCTTAGCTAGAGAAACAGACGGGGCTTATTCTCCTAAGAATAAATAAAAGGTCAGCTATATTCCTTACAGTAGTCACACCATGCTTGAGGCAGACATATGCTTAAAGCATGCTCATACCATTTGCCCACTGTCATTATCATCCCTGCTGCTGCTGCTGGGAGCACTCCTATGGGCATCGCTGCATCTCAGTCAGAGCTTTCCATCCTGATAGACTTGGCTTCGTACAGGATCCTAAAAATCCTTAGTTTTATTTAAACTCTGAGGGCGAATTCTACTCCAAATGATGCTACATAGCACTCAGCCTAACTGAGCTGCCCTGATAGAAGCAGCACAGAACCTCTGCTTGGCAGAGTAAATGTCTGACCCACTTCTCCCTGTAATGACAAATCCTTCAGCATACTTTAAATGCTGTTTTCAGGCTCAGCTTTTCCAGGTCTTAGTAACAACTGCATCCTTGGAATGAAGGGAAAGAGGAAATTAGGTTACCATTCATGCAGGATGAGTTTCTCCATGGGGTGTGCTCGGAAGGGATCAGGGTCTGGAGCCTGCAGCCCTGTGTGTGAGCAGACCTCAGTGCTGCCAGACGCAGGAATGGCTGCACTTCTCAGAGCCCTGGGTGAGGATGGCCCACAACCAAACCTGTTCAAACCCATCTCATCTGCCTAAAGCCAACCCGTCAAGCAGGTATGGGGAGGGGTGAACCAAAGGGGACAACCTCTTCACCCACATGGCTGGAAGGGGCTGGCACCTACAGCTCAACGCTGCTCATGTAGGGAGGGAACCTGGACTGGAGGCAGCAGGCAGGGCTGCTGGCAGCTGGGTGAGCAGTGATGGATGGTGTTGTGGCAACAGTCGCTGCAGGAGCAGAATGGGAACAAAGGGAACAGGATGCGACAGCGAAGGAGGCTGATGCGTTACATTCCTGCAGGCATTTATGAATCTGTGCTTATGTGCTCAAATCCAAACACTGGCAATCACTTCTATTTTTTTTTTGTCCACTCAGCAGAGCTACCGCCTGCACTCAGGGCTCCAAACGTGGGCTGTTACATTTTTCTGTGATCTCACAAACACCGAGTTAGGGAACATGAAGAGAGAAATACAAGAAAAGATATAGAGGATGCCTCTGTAGATGACTTCTGTATAGGTGCTGTAAGTGATGAGAAAGGAGGGGAAAGGCCTCAGTGCAGTGCTGGGTGTTGTGCTTTGCCCCCTGCTTACCCCCAGTCCTGGCACAGTGACCATGTGCCTTCAACCCACTCCTTAGCACGCTCCTTGTCCCTCTGTCCCCATCAGGTTAAGTCTGTGGATTATTCTGGAATGAATTGTACAGATTCTGGGAAATCCACCTACAGAATCCTCAGTGATTCCTGGGGCTTAAAGTCGGCATCTGGGGAGCTCAGCCTTCCAAAAACATTGCATTTGCTGAACTTATCTCTGAGTGATAAAGGGCAAACTCTTCTTGACCTGCATGAATTCGAAACTTTCAGCTTACTTCTCTCCGATTCCCTGTGTTCTGTAGCTGCACGACACCCAAAAAAGGAAGCACTGCTATCAGTGAAGACCAGAGGTAGGATGATAAATGCCAAAATCCCAAAGAAAGGCTTAAAGCCTATGCTGCTGAGTAGCTGCAATGGCTTTGCTTTCTACCTTATGAAATAATGACGATGATGATGTGCAGTCTGTCTGCAGAGCAGCCATGCAGCTGATGTCTGCAGTGATTTCACAAGGGCGAAGCAGAGAGGATCAGGGTTTGCTCAGGAACTGGCTCAGTACGTCTGAGACTCTGACCCTGATCTTCCAGGAGCTGCTTCAGACGGGAAATCAATCAGTTTAATCCCGTAAGGGGAACAATTAGCCCTACAGAGCAGCAGATCATTGTAATCTCATCTTCTGCCCACAGCCTTACGCCTGCACTTCCTGTGGCGTTCCCTCTTGGTCACTGGGTAGATTGGGGCAGGAGGTCCTTTCATCCAAAAAAGACTGTGCTTCGCTTTGAAAACGTACAATGGAACACTGTGAGCTTCCCAACAGCCTTGAAAAGCTGCCTTGTCCTCGTCCCTGGGGCTGCCCTTGGTGAGGAACGGGCCGTACCACACTCCGACTCAGCTGAGCATCGCACTCCCATCGAGGTCCATCTGGGGCCTCATCTGTGCACAGCCATGCACAGCCATGTACAGCCATGTACAGCCATGTACAGCCAAGCACAGCCATGCACAGCCATGTACAGCCATGTACAGCCATGCACAGCCATGTACAGCCATGTACAGCCATGTACAGCCAAGCACAGCCATGCACAGCCATGTACATCCATGTACAGCCATGTACAGCCATGTACAGCCATGCACAGCCATGTACATCCATGTACAGCTATACACAGCTATGTACAGCCATGTAAAGCCATGTACAGCCATGTACAGCCATGCACAGCCATGTACAGCCATGCACAGCCATGTAAAGCCAAGCACAGCCATGTACAGCCATGCACAGCCATGTACAGCCATGCACAGCCATGCACAGCCCAGCACAGCCATGCACAGCTTCTTGCACTTTTCTCTGCAGTAACCCCACAGAGCTGCAGCCCGCCCTGCCCACAGCTCCCAGGCAGGAATTCTGCCAACTCCATTTCTTCCATCACTTTGACGATGTCTATCACAGCTTGGTTTTTCACCATGGGATGCCTCGATCTGTGAGATAAACTTTTAGATAAACGATTTGGACAAACGAAAGAATTAACCAGAATTCCGAATGACAGCTTCCAACACTTGGGCACTGGCCAAGGAACTTTCAAAAGCTGAAATAATAGCTCAGATCTGAGAGATTCTGCAAGGCCCATAAATTAAATAATCCTCTTCAAACCCGCCGCCGGATCTGCCATGGGGCTGAGATTTGCCTGGACTTCATCCAAATAATGGGCTTCAAAATTAAATGTTTTTGCAGGATGTTGTTTTTCGGATATTTTGGATGTTTTTAACTATTAAGTAAAGAAATAAACTGAAACCCCACGGAACTTGTTGTACACGAACATAGAGAAGGTCCCATAGGGTCAGAAAGGCACCAGAAGGTGCTAATTTAGGCCAGGGAAATGGAAATTAAGATGAAACCATCAAGGACAAGTGATGAATGCATGAAAAGCTATACTCTGAGAAACAACAACTGCTGGGAGGGTGAATCCAACCCCAGCTGCACACAAGCCATGCAGCTCTGCATGGAGCTTTCCTCCTGCAGGCACTGAGTGCATGCAGTCAGCTTTGCCTTAGGGACTGCTTCCAATCCCAAACTACAGAGGGGCAGCCCATGTCAGAACCTGCAATAAGCATTCCCAACCCATGCAGCCAAGGAGCTGCATTAGAGTCCCACTTTCATTTAGAAGTGAAATACAGGTGGTTGTAAGGAATAAAAGCTGCATCCTGTGAAACATGTATGTAGAATCATAGGATCGTTAAGGTTGGAAAAGACCACAGAGCCCATTGGTTCAAAATATTTCCAGCACAGACAGAAACCTGAAGATCCCACACCAGGGGTTAACACCATAAGCTGAAACAAAGGGGCTGTAAAAATGCTTTCCCCACCTTAACGATAGAAGTATTTTAATTCTCAGGTGATAACATTAACAAGAGCTTGGAATTTTACATTGGCTACATCAGATAGAAGCGCAACAGAAGCTCTTTGAGACAAATCATTCATCCGGAACCTCCAGGCAAATAAAGCTGAAGGAAGCATTTCTGAGCTTGATGAATGTCCCATTAAAATGAACTTTTCATCACATCTCGTTTAGTGAGCAATGTGGGGAGCTGCATTCTGCAGCACACAACAGGAGGATGCCTTTGGGCTCGCTGCCCACCTGCAGAGATGCAGTACTCTCCACACACACCCTCTGCAGCTCAATTTGTGTGGGAGGGCCCTGCAGGCTCCCAGCCCCTTTGCACACACTTTTGCACCATCTGACGCCGTGCGCCCATCAAACACCCAAAGGTGTCCTTTGCAAAGGGCAAATTGGTGTGGCAGGTGGACAAGTGGTCCAGTGGTCCTGCACAAAGCAGGGGGGTTGAAACTGGATGATCATTACAGTCCCTTTCAACCCAGGCCATTCTATGATTCTATGATCCTGTGAAGTGCAGTTCCCAGCGCATTCCCTGCTGCAGGTTTTCTTGTTGTATTCCTGCATGCATTCTTGTTGTACACCCAGTTGTGCAGTGAAACGTTTTCCAAGTAGAAATGGAGAAATAGAAAATGTAAGTACAGGTGCTACAGGGGGTCAGCGCTGCTGGGGGTTCCAAAGCCATGTGAAGATCCTGCAGGACAATAATGCTGTGTAAGGGGTGTGAAAGGTGCTGTGCAGCAGCCATGAAGCCACCCGCAGGCACCAGATGTGCTTGCAAGGAGCACAGCAGAAATGCTGAGCGTCATGAACATCTTAAGCCACATGCAGCCCAGGAGGAAGAGTACATTCATAACCCGCAGATCAACATTTAAATCACTGCAAAGATATCAAAGGAACTTATGTCTATATACTCCAGACCCTCTACAGAGAGGGCTGTAGGCTGCCCTCAGCCTTTTGCCAGCACCCCGAGGAGTGCAGCCCATGCCCAGAAGAAGGCAATCTGAGCTGTCAGGCTGTGGGGATCCTTAAAATCATCCTCTGTGTGGGCAGATGCTCAAAGGCGTTATGGGAGGGTCATTATTGGGCCTTCCAGATAAACACAGGGCTTCTGCTGGACGCTGGAGGGTGGCACATGGAACACAAAGCTGGATATCTGCAGATCTGTGATAACAAAGGAAGGAAGCAGAGGGACACCGGTGGCAAAGGAGAGCCTGAATGAAGCGCTGGAAAAAGAAACAAAGAGGTGATAAGGCTCCAGGGTGGAAAAATACTGGAAACAAACACCGAGCAAAACACTGGGAGGAAAAAAAGTACGGTGAGCGGAGGGGTGAGATTGAATTCATGATCACATCTGACTTTCCCTTTGAGTAATGCATGGTCTGTGTTACAGCATGCTGGAGAGTTTCATGCTCAGCAAAAGGAGCACGCCGGAGATTCTGCTATCAGCTCAGGGCCAGGGTTTGCTCCCACAGTGAGATCTGTATCACCTCCTGGTGATCCTGGTGGTTTCTGTTCCAGCAGAGCAGCTCATTTTTGGAAATGACTAAAAATACAGCTGAAAAGTCATCGAGTTATCAGAGATACAAAAAAAGTAATAGAAATCACTAAGTCCACTTTTCATCACCACAATGTGAGTGGGACTGGGCCCTTTTCAGGCTGCAGAATTGTGTTGGCTTTGGTCAGAGAAAGCAAAGAGGTGTGTGAGCAACTGGGGGGAATGGGGCAGCGAGGATGGGGTTCTGATGTCCTCCTTCCCAGAACCTGGGGATCGAGGGGTCAGGAATTAATTCCTGATGCTGTACGGTGATCTGAGGGCTGGTCCCCACATGGACAGGTTCCAGGGGGAGGAATTGAACTGCAGATACTTTTATTCAGAGTAAAACTGGCTCTCCTTCAGCTCAGTTTAATGTGTTTTGGAATGTAATTTAATTTGGAAGGAGCACACCCGCAAGTTTGAACTGATGTGGCCGATTTCCATCGCGTTTCACATGGGTTAACAGTCAGGTGAGGTGAGGGGCAGCCTGGGCTGAGGACGTGAAAGGCCTCGAAGAGAAAACCTCCCCAAGTCAGTAACTTTCCCACCGGATTTCTGAAAGGAATGCTTTAATAGTGGGGATTTCAGTGTTTTCATCATCTGTTTTCTGGGCCAACAAATTACTTTGAGAACCCAGCAGTGCCGGGCTGCACTCAGAAACCACCCTGGGACCAAAGCCCCGTCCCTGCTTCCCAGCACCCAGCAGTAGGGAATTTTCCCCTGCAGGATGGTGGGAGCTGCTCCTCCAACACTGCACACTGTGTCAGTGCTCGGCTGGGAGGGTTTTCTAATGCAAGAAGGAAACCTCAGGCTGGGCAGCTCTGCTAGCGGTGATATCACCCAGGAATGAGGGATGATTCATCACTGCTGCACAGACAAAAGGGAGCTCTGCAGCCTGGTGTGGACATTAAGGATGGGTGAAGCACTGCTGCTCCTGCTGGATCTCAGCTCTCCTTCTGGAGGTGTGATCCCATCCAGACAAACAAAACTTGCTGTGTTTGGGGTTCGGAACAGCCACAATCTGCCCCAAATCACGAACGAGGCTGCAGCTCCCACCCAGCCCTGGCCAAAGCATCCTGCACAGCCCAGGCACGGCAGCCTCAGACAAACCCTCCTGTGGCACAAGCGAATGCACACGAAAACATTTTGCAGAGAATAGCACATAAATCAAAGTCACAGAAACCGGGCAACATGAAGCCACTTCATGAAACTGGACCTTTCTAACAATGCCTCCTTTGTTCAGCCCTGTTTGGAAGTCAGAGATTCCGGCCCAGCCCTGCCCAGGCAGAGCACTGTTTCCCAAGCTCCAGCATTACGAGGTTCCTGCTCACAACTTTGCTTCCAATGGAGCCCAGGTGAGAACTTTGCCCACTCTGCCTCCAGGCTGCCACCCAACACCACCCAGTGCCACCCAACTGTGTCCTATTCAGTACCACGTCACCCACTGTTGTCCTGTCTTGCTGTGCTACCAAATGCCATGCCAGCCAGAAATCTCTGTGGCACAAGCATCCTTCTGGCATCCCAATGTAATTTGGGGGATGCAGTGCATTGGGCAACAGCCCCATTCTCACTGTACAGCTGAGGGGACATGAGACTGCCCTGGCAGCCCAAGACCCTTCCTGGGCACAGCCACAGTGATTTGGCACAATCTCCCAAGCTCCTTGAACCCAGTCCATCATTCTGTTTGGAGTTTCAACCTTCTCCTTCAACACGCATGTTGTGATGAACAACCAGTAACGCCTCTTATTTCACCAAAATATCACAGCATCTGCCTCACACTCTTGGGGAAGCAGCAGAAATTTGCATTGGCTGTGGCCACACGATTGGTTTCTGTCACTTTGTTCAGTTTTGCTTTGACCACATCAATCATCCAACCACCCCCAAAATCAAAGCGAAACCAAACTGAGCGCCTGCAAACCCCCGGGGATGTTTGGTGCTTCCCCAGAGATGCTGGGTGCCACCGGAAGCTGGGAGCCCCCACCCCAGACTCCTTTCCCGGCGGGGACAAGGAGCTCCGCTCACCTATCGGGGTGCCACCAGCTTTGTAGCCCAGGACGGGGACCCCGCAGGGTCGCCCAACACGGGGACGGGTCCCAGCCTCCCCCGAGGGGACGCGCTCCCCAGCTTCCCCGCTCCCCGCCGGTCCCCACCCGGCCCCGCACCCCCCCGCCCCGCCGCCCGGGCCCGCCCCCCCGGCCCGCCCCACTGCAGGGCCGGCCTCGGGGCCTCGGAGCCGCTTTAAGTGGATGCGACGGCGGCGGGAGGGAGCGGAGCGCAGCGCTGGGCACGGAGCCCCGACCCCGCTATGCCGCACTCGGTGGCCCTGCGCGGCCCCTCGCCGTGGGGCTTCCGCCTGGTGGGCGGTAAGGACTTCAGCACGCCGCTGACCATCTCCAGGGTGAGCGGGGCGGGGGGCTGCGTTCATTCATCCATCCCTCCCTCCCGGGTCAGTGTTCGGCTCCGGTGCAGATGCTGCTCGGCCCCTTTTGTAGTCTTTAGTTCCTGAGATTTAGGTTTAAAGTTGGCAAGGCGCTCGGGTTTGTTCCCAAAAGCGGGTCTGTGGGATCTGGGGGGGGCACCGGTGGGGTTGGGGCGGAGTCCTGTGCGTGGCTGCGGGGTCTATGGGACCCATGTGGGACTGGTGGTTGGACGAAGTATACTCGTAGTGCTGCATGACAGCCCGAAGATGCGTTCTGGAAACTTCTTAAGAGCATCTCGGTGAGCGCCCAGTGGGCTCTGTGTGTAGAGAGAGCGAGCTGAGCCCCGCGCACGGTGGGGTTGCTCCCGTGCTCCATGCCTACGCTGCAATGGGAGCAGTGCCCAACGCTGCTCAGCCCTTCCTCTGGGTTTGGGGGTATCCGTGGGCTCGATAAACAGTGAGAGCATTGAGAGGCTCTGGGAACAGCTGGATCGTAAAACTGTTGTCCTAACACATAAAAGCTGTTTGCCATCTCTTTCTTCGCCCGCCAAAGCCATGACAGAAAATGGAAAACATTTACCCTGTGCTATAAAGAATGAATTAGGGAAGAAAGCACCTCTTAAAATCTGCTGGTTTGTGTT
This sequence comes from Centrocercus urophasianus, assembly GCF_019232065.1. Taxonomy (NCBI): domain Eukaryota; kingdom Metazoa; phylum Chordata; class Aves; order Galliformes; family Phasianidae; genus Centrocercus; species Centrocercus urophasianus. The sequence goes on from NW_024884822.1 coordinate 14,625,609, forward strand.
GGAGCTCAGATGCGCCTCTCGCGTAGCTCCCAGTGACTGCTTTTGTTCTGGTGCCCCTCATGGGGTGAAGGATGGATATGGGGGAGCTCGGAGAGGGCAAATAGAGAGGAGGTGAAAGGAAAACTCTCTTTCCCTTTTCCCTTCCCCCTCCCCCCCAGCTGTGCAGAGTAATACTGAACTTCACAGTTGCCTGTGGGTGTCTGCGCGAGTGTTTCTGCTGTGAAATGGAACATCTTAAGGCAGAGGTGGGAGCTGCTTTGCTGTTGCTTTGAAAAAGTTTGGCTTAATGTTCAACAAGAGAAAACAAAGTCTGCTTCTGCACAGTGAGGCAGCGTGCAGCTGGGATGTGGGACCTCTGGAGGTGTGAGAACAGCATTTATTAGGACAGGTTCTCCTCTGAGCAGAAGAGGGTGTCGCAGGGTGGTGCTCAGGTCATGGATCAGGCTCTCCTCCCTCTCATCCAGCTCCTGGTGCTGCCCTGGCTGGGTGGGAGGCGATGCTCCTGTGATGGTGCAGGGCATGATGATGGGCATTGGGCATACTGCAGTCCCCATCCTGGGCTCTGCTCCTACCATAAAGAGCCCTTGCTGGCTTGGGAAATAACACCCGAAAAGGGTGCAATGAAGGAGGAACTGCTGGGTTCCCTCTGCAGTGGTAGCAATGGCCAGGGCTGGGGGGGCTCTGAGAGCTGTGCACAGAGCAGGTGTGCTGCCCTGCTCCTTCCATCTCAGAATCGTAATGAGATAATTAAACTAATTGCTTGAGCAGCATTTAGGTCCCTCTGTTGGGCCAAACTGAGGCCGTGGCCCCTGGTCCCCCCCACCTGGGGCAGGGGGAGATCTGCAGGGCTGCGGACAGAAGTGTGGGAGGGATCCTCTCCCCGCAGCCCATTGTTGAGGCTCTTGGCTGGCTTTCGCCTCCTTCCAAGTGCTCTCTTATTTATTTTGTATTAAAACGTCATTAAATTACAAACAGAGACTGTAAAAGGCAGAAGTGGTGGTGGGAGGAGGGAGCAGACCGTGGGGCTCCTGCATGCTGCTGCGAGCATCGTCTGCCTGCCTGCTGCGTGGGGAGCAGAGTGGGGTGCTGGGTGCGTGGCTGTGTGCTGCTGGTTACAGTGGGAGCTCAGCGGCTGTGTTTTGGGATTTGAGATGGCTGTGGGTGGCTTTCAGACAGGTCTCGGTGCCAAAGCTGTCTGCCTCTTTTCTAATCCTACTCCTACTTGTTGTGAAATGTGAATTCCCTGTGTAGGGATGGTGGGTGGTGGAGGGTGGTGAAAAAAAGTCTTGGTTGCTCGTAGGTTGGTTTCTCTGGTCTTTGCTAGACTGCTGAAGGAAATGATTTCTCTTCAGCCCCAATAGCCCTGTGTTGTTTGGAGCTCATGCTGCTGCCTGCCTGGAGAGCTCTTCCAAAACCTAGCTGAGTGCCATTGCTCTGATGGCAGAGATACTAAATCGGTGGAGACCAACCCCAAAGTGGGACTGGGGGGGCACCCCCCCCGCCCAAGAGGTAAAGAAGTGATGCTGTGAGGGAAGCTGTTGGAGCAGCGGGTGCTCAAAGCCAAGCCTTGGGCAGTACCTGCAGAGGATGAACGTGGAGAAAACAGCTTTGGCAGTGTGGAAAACAATGATGTTGTACAACACTGGTTTGAAATGGGGCTTGAATGAGTTACCAGGGCTTGCTTTACCCATGAGCTCCCTATGTGGCCACAGTTGCACAGGTGCAGCTGGCGGTGGCGAGTCCATCACTTGCAGCTGTTCCCAAGGAGCTCATTAAATTGATCCATGATCTATTTGAAAGCAATTCTCTTCCCGCTGTGCTTTGCTGATGATAAATGGGGATTGCATCGAGAACAGCTGATGCTGAGCGCGAGGGCTCGAGCTGGAGCACGAAGTTCTCCAGCCTTAGAGATAAGGAAATGCAAATGCTGATGGGTGGGCCTAGGGGGAGCCCTGCTTTGCTTTGTGCTGTGGTTACACAAAGTTGGAGCTGGGCGTAGTGCATTGTGTAATTAAAGGTTCCTCCTTCTAGGGATATTTATAGGGGAAGGGAAGTGACCCAGAGCGTCTGCTTAGAGTCTCTTTAATGACTCAGTAGAAAGTGGGTTTGGAGCTGGGTTCATTTTCTGGTAGCTGTCAGCTGCTGTTCCTTGGCTGAGGGGGGTGACAACGGGGCTGTGCCGGGGCTGCTGCAGCTCCATGCAGGTAGGAACAGCTGACACAGTGCTGTGCCCATAACCACACCAGTCACTGCTGTGGGTCTGTGTGGGATCGCAGCTGGTCTGCCCCTTCAGAAGATAATCAGTCATTAGTGTAACTAGAATGTATTTAATGGCCTGAACTTGCCCGTGGAGTTCCTGCAGCAGCTGGCATTGCCTCCTGCCCAGCTCTGCCAATGCCAAGCACTGCTGCTGTTTGTCATAGCAGCTTGGCAGGTATTGACAAATGGACCGAATCCAATGTTAGTAGATGTTTTTTTCTTAAACTAGAAGGCTATTTAATGGCATTTAAGAAAAAGACACAGTCGTTCTTTTATCCACTGCCCCCAACATCGATATACATGCTGGCCTCCAGGAGAGTAGCAGAGCATGCATTTTGAGCTATGGGTGTGGAACCGTAACACGAGGAGAGCAAGAAATAATGGGTCTGCAATCCATTATCCGGGCATTGTTTGGCAAGTTCAGGTTGGCTTTTCAGTGTAAGGAACTTTTCTGTTTGAGCAAATAGTTCTGTTGCAGGCTGAGGAACTCGAGGAGGGGTTCTGTCTGTGGAGGAATTCCTATGAGGGCTGCTGTGTTTGCTCCCCCCTTGCTGTGCTCCTGCCCACTGAATGCTGTGACTTATGGGGTGGGTGTTCTGCAGGCTGGGATGGCAGAGTGGGGCTGATAACCCCATAGGTGCCCACCTGTTGGCTACAGGGATGCAGCTGGAGATGCCAGCAAAGGGCATGTGGCTTTCCCTTTGTTCAGCTGCTAGGCCATAAAGCTGTTTCTTAGCTTTCTATGCAAATGGTGTGTATTGGATTGTTTGTTAAGTGGAAATGACCCACTTTGCTGTGTGCTGTGAAATAATGGCTCTGGTAGAGCCTAAAGCAAGGAACACCTCTGGCTTCTGCTGCCCTTCAGCTTTCCTGTCTGTATGAAAGAGCTGTGTCACTGTTGCACGTTTGTGTTTGTTCCAACGTGGTTCAAATGGGAACAATGCTTTTAAATGGAAGGAACTCATTTTGCTTGTTCTTTCACCATGGTTGGTCTTGCAGTGATGGCTGTAAGGAGCTCAGTGGAACATCTGTGCCATTCTGGTACTCAGCACTGAATGTGAACTGAAGATGAGTGCTCACAGAAGCATTGCAGAGATGTTTGCTGCTGGAGGTACTGAGATGTGGAGGCTTCACTTAATAACTGGAAGCAGAGTAAGAGCTGGTGCAGGAGACAGCAGCGGTATTGCATGTTGGAAGGAAAGCTACTGCTAATTACCCTAATCAAGCACGCTGATAATCCCAAGTGGGAAACCAGGCGGAAAGAATGATTCACAGAGGTCTATTCATACCCAGGCTGACCTTGGTGCGGGTGCAGCAAAACAAATGCAGCACACCCCTGAGAGTGCTTCGGGCCTCCACTGGGTTGAACAAAGCAGAAAGGGCTCTCTTGGCTCTTGTTAGAATATTGACATCACCTTCATTTCAGAGATTGAAAGATTGCCTGTTGGGACAGGTAGGCAGAGCTGCTTGGAGAAGTGCATGGGTGTAACCTGCTTGATGCAAGGATAAAGTAGAATAAAGTGAGGTATTGGAGTGCTGCTGTTGGTGTGGGCAGCGTGCAAGGGAAATACCTGGGGTGTTTGGTTTGGTCTTAAACTTTGTGTTGCTCTGTAGCACAGTAAGTGTTGGTTAAACATAGAATCATAGCTTGGATTGGGTTGGGATAGAGCTCTGAAGGCCGCCTGGTCCCACTCCCTGCAGTGGGCAGGGGCACCACAGCTCAGTGCTCAGAGCTCCCCAGCCTGACCTGTGCCTCTCCACCTTTAGCATAAGCAATTTCTTCCTTATAACCAATCTAAATCTCCCCTTTTTCAGCCTGAAACCATTTCTCCTCGCCCCGTCTCCTTCCCTTTAGGAACTGAAGGGCCACTTGTGTAGGTGTTCCTGCTGGAGGGACATCAGTCCTTTACTGCAAGTATGTCACTGTGGGCTATGTGGCATTAACACAGACAGTTCCAATTCACTCTTGTTTGGGGGAAGTGCAGGTGGTGTCTGCAGGTGACACAGTGAGTCCTAGAGCATGCACATCCTCTTACAAATAATATTTGAACTTCTGTTTGATTTGAGCTCCATGTCATCTCCTGGCTCTGATACCCAAGCACGCAGTGAATTATCTATATGCTTTAAGTCACCTGTGTCCACGGGTGCTGGAGTGTGGGGCTGATAACGCAGCCAGAGCAAACTTGTTAACAGGAGGTGCAGGCTGTGATTTGCTGTGGGTGGGGACTGCAGTGAGGCACCAGCTGTGAGTGTGCTGGGTTTGTGCACAGCCATGAGCACCACGTGTGCTGTGAGCCCTGCAGATAAGGGCCGAGGCGTTTGGTTTCAACTGCAGTGCTTGCACGCAGCCCTGAGCAAGAGGAGGATATGTTGGGTCACTGGAGCAGTGGCAGAGCCATGGAGCACGGTGTATGTGAATGTCTCCATGCACAGGGGGGGGGTTGCAGAAAGTAAGCCTCTCTGACCATACAGAACAGATCCCTATTTTGAAAAAAATCTCTGTGTGAGAGTATTTCCACTCATAAGTTTTCCAAACGTCACGAAGATGCCTTTGGAGCTCCTCCCTCACTCCATCCTTCTTGTCAACTGGAGAAGCAAAACCTTGCAGCTCATGTTCTCACCCATTAAACCCTACATAATTCTGCAGAAATACTGACCCTGGGAGCTGTCACCCACTGTAAGGCACAGAATGCTGCCTGGAAGCCCTCAGCACACACAGGGCTTTCAGCGCAAAGGCCAAACCCTGTGGGATATCTCCATGCACAGATAAAGCAGGGGAAGGTGGTGGTGTGGCAGCAGCATGGGGCTGATGGCGTGTTGCTTTCACCAGGCTGGGATTTCAGGTTTGCTCTCCAGCTGGGTGTGAGCTGCTTGTGCTGAGTGCCTTGTGCTTGGTGGCACTGGCAGGGTGTGCTGGGCATACTTTGAGGGCAGTTCTGCAAGCAGCTCAGGGTTTCACTCTGCAATGTGCCCATGGGATTCTCCAAAGAACCCAAATTCCTAGAGATGGTGTGGGAAATTGGGGCTTTCCTGCAGTGCTGAGTCCAACGGGACAAGCCTTAGGTGCTGCACAGCTTCTGTATAAGCAATTATAAAAATGCAACTGGATTAGTGAGGAATGTATGTTGGCTCAAAGCACAGTGCTTTGGAACACTGAGGAGCATCCCTGTGAAGAGTGCTCAGAGGATCTGGGGGCTCTGTCTCTGTTAGATGGCCACCAAACCCTGCTTCTTCCTGTGCTCAGACAGTGCTGCTGTCAGAGCAGCCATGGCTGCACTGTGTGCCTCCTGTGAGCACAAGTCTGCTTTGTTTAGAAGCTGAGAGCTTTGTCACACTACCTTGAGAGGCTCTCCAAGGCTTTAATCAGGCTCTTTTGATCATGCTTGCAGAGCAGAAATTTCCCCATGACTTGTCAATCTTAAATCCAAGGTAATGTGTTACAGTGTGGTCTGCATAGGGTTGCATGGGGCTGTGCATCTTAACTCATTATGTGCTGTGAAAGCGATTTCATTAATTGATGGGATGAGTTGTTTTGTTGCTGTAGTACTCAATATGTTCATCTACTAATGAAACTTTTTAACATGACCCGTAAAGCTTTTGCACAAGCGTTAGATGATCTTAATTGTCTCTCCCAACCTTAATGATTCATTATTCCAGCTGGTGATGTTGGCCTGGTTCTGGAGCTCTCTTGTGCAGAACTGCTGCTGGGTGGAACTGCAGTGCTTGGGTCGGCCCCTGGCTGCCCACAGGGTGGTGGCAGTGCCATCAGAGCAGCACTGGGTTCCTTCTGGGGGTTGGCTCTGTGCTGACTGCTTGTGTGGGGCTGGTGCCCTGCAGCAGTTGTGCTCCAGGACTGAAGGAATCATGCTATGTGTGTTACAAAAGTCAACTCTTAGTGCAAATAATACTGCTTACCAAACTAGATAGCTGGTGCTGGGAGCTGTGCTGGCTTAGTGGAACACTTGCTTCAGTGTGCATTATTTCCTTGGCCCAAAGTCAGATGCTAGCACTCAGTAAATCACAGCGGGGCCCCAACGGCCAGATGAGAGGCACTGCTGGACTTGGGGCTTTTCCCAGACCTGCTCCAGAGCATCCCCACGGCTGCTGGGTTGATCCTATTGCAGCACAGCCTGGTGCTACTTCCCATGGGCAGTGCTGGGATGGAATTGCCCTTGATGTGGTGACACCGATGTCCTCAGTGAGGAGCAGTGCTGGGCTCTGGTGTAGGTCTGGTGCTGTTACCCTGCTTGTGGTCCCCCCCCAGTCCCTCTGTGCTGGCACTGGGCTGGTGCTCTCAGTGTAGCAGCCATATCTGCCACAGGGACAGAGCACAGGGAGAAGGATGGTGTGTGGGCATCTGCTTCCCCTTGTTTTAGTTCTGTTTCCTCTGGTGTTTTGTGTTGATGTCTTACAGGTATACACACTGTGAGAGGGAAACAAAGAAGCAATCCCTTACTTCTGCAGAGGGGTTAAATGCAGAAGGTTGTTCTCTCCTGACAGGGCTTGGCTCTGGAGCTCAGGGAATGCCACACGTTGTGAGTGTGCTAAGGGGCACACGGGGGGGCTGCATGTGGATGGAGCTGCAGGGCTGTGTGTGCCAGAGGCTGTGATGGGGGGGGGAACTCCGCAGCAGCTCCTTCCTGGCACCGCTGGGCACCTCTCAAACAAGCCTTGTTGCTGGTTTTCATAAACACGTCCTATTCTCAAGAATCAGCTCCTCTGACGGAGGCCCCTCTGGAGAGCACACAGCCCCAGTGACTCGGAGCAGATTGGTTTTGCAGCGTTTGTAACCGTGATGTATCCAGTTACTCTGAAATTGCTGCTTCGTTCACATCATGCACGCTGCTTGCGGCGCAGCAAAGCCCTCTCTCAACAGAGGCATGGATGGGTGGGTGTCTATGTTAGCAGCTCCCTGCTGTCCCCCCTGCTGCCCCGGGATTTCAATGCCCTGCTGATGTGGCGTCCATGTGAAGTGCATGGCTGCACCCTAACAGAGCTGCAGCCGCAGAGCGTGAGGGTCAAGGCTTCCCTGTTTGTGGAGGTGGATACTCAGTGCTGGTGTGGTGGCAGCTGTTGTTGGGGAGGAAATGTGGCTTCTGAAGTCCTCAGAGCGTTCAGGTTTGAGCTGACCCATGTCCCTCTGCTCCTTCCCATTTACTTGTGCATTTCTATGCAGGAAGCTGGACTGCAAACATGTGCTACAGCAAAGCTTATTACACTTAATGATGTGCCCTTGTCTTCATGTCTTGCAGGAGGCTGTGTGGCTCCACATAGAGCAGGTAGGGCTGTACCACAGCCTGGTCCTGCCCTCAGAACAACACAGTGGCACAGCCTGGTTTGCTTTGCTCTGGCACCTTTTGGTGCTGATGGTGTCACACAGCTGCAGTTGGGAGAACTTGGCTTGGAGCATCTCAAGCATTCATCACTGGCAGATGTGAGCTCTGGACCTGCCACGTGTTCCTGTGCTGGTTCCCAGACTATGACCCTGATGCTGTATCTCAAACTAATGTGCTCTTGGAGCTCTGCTCCATTTCCAGCCCTCAGTCATCTCCATGGATAGCATAAAATGCTAACATGAAGATGCTGCCAAAATAATCTGAAATAAACCAGAAACCGAAAATAGGAAACAGCAAAGAGCCCCATCTATGAGCAGCTTTTCTCCAAGGAAGGTGTGATCTGGTTAAGATCAGTGTAAAGGGAGAAACGCATCAGACACGAGGAGCAGATGAGAACAAGATGTGGTGGCGTTGGGTCGGGCTATCAGCACAGGGCTGGGTGGCCGACAGCAGGGGATGCATGTGGCAGCACGTTGTTCTGCAGAGGTGTGTGCTTGGAGGTGCTCCACGGGCTCCTGCCTGGCACAGGGCAGGGCTGGCAGCTTCCCAGGCTGTGGAAGGAGCCTGATGCTGGGGAATGCCATTGTTTCTAATGTGGGTTCAAAGAAAAACAACGGGATAAATGAATTCCAGGGGCGGGGGGGAGGGAAGGGGGGAACAACGAAAAAAATTAATATCTCCGGGATTAAATTGCCGCATGTCACAACTCTGCAGCCGATCTGC
>NW_024884822.1:14634164-14701091 GCF_019232065.1 Centrocercus urophasianus
ATGCATGTGTGCCACATGCATGTGCAGGTGGGGGGAACAACGAAAACAATTAATCTCTCCGGGATTAAAATGCCCCATGTCACAACTCTGCAGCCGATATGCTCTGCGGTGAGAAATGCCTCCCTTTGTTTGCTCTGGGCTGAGTCAGAGGCAGCCAGGAGGTGGCTGGGCAGGTTTGTTTGGAGGAACTATTGAAGAGCAAAGGGTGAGCGCTGATCTGCGCCGACAGCACGACAAAAGGCTCAGCACGGCATCAGCTCTGCTCAGCTGCACCGAGCGTTCAGAGCTCCCCGTGCACCTCCAGGTTCAGGGCACAAACGCTGTGGCGATGCACTTACAGACGTGCTTACCTGTCCTGCCTGTGTGTTGCACTGTTTTGTCTTATCCCGAGAGTTAAAAGCGTAATAATTGGGTTGATGTAAAGGAAAGGGTAACTTCTCAAGGTTTTTCTGTAGGCTGTGGGATTGGCCCTATGTCTGAGCACAGGCGGTACCCAGCCGTGTCAGTGGTACCTTGGGAAGGGAGTTGGAAGCTCTGTAAGGTTTTGATGTTCCTACACAAACAGTCAGGATGGGCTGTGGGGATGGATGGGCTGTGGGACATTCAGTGCAGAGCTACAGAGCGACGGATCCTTGAACGGCGGTCAGGAAAAACTGATGTGAAATGCAGCATCCCTGCAGGAAGCAATTAGGGTGACTGCTCTCACCCTTAAATTACATCTTTTTCCAAAGTTTTTATGTGCTTCTAGGGACTGATTCCCAGAGCTTGTTTTAAGGCCTGTGGGCTGAAGGAGTTGGACTTGATGGTCCTTATGGGTGCCTTCCAACTCAGAATATTCTGTGATGCTGGGTTGAAGGAGGGCATTGTGGTGTTTGAAGGGGACCTGGGCACGTGCTGGGGCTGATGGAGCTCTGTGGGCTGAGAGCTGGCACCTGATGGCATCTCTGTGTGGCATGAACCCCAGAGATGTTGGTGTGAGCCCAGGTGGAACCCGAGTGCTGTTGGCTTAGCAGAACACACGGGTCTTCTCCAGAGATGAGCACACTGAGGGAGCTGTTACTCCAATAAACATTAATTTCTTTAAATTGAGCATTCTTTTAAATGCATCTACTATCTCTTCTCACCTAGATTAACCCTGGAAGTAAAGCAGCTCTGGCCAACCTGTGCCCTGGAGACATCATTCTGGCCATTAATGGGGAGAGCACGGAAGCCATGACGCACCTGGAGGCGCAGAACAAGATCAAGGCATGCGTGGAGCAGCTGCTGCTGTCTGTGAGCAGGTGGGGATGGCCTGCTGTGCTGTGTCCTCAGCAGCATATTGCAGTGGTGCTGTGCTCTTTTTGCTCTTTGTGCTCTTGTGTCCGTTTTGGTTGATCCTTCTGCAGAAGGCTTGCAGCCAACCCCAGAGCAGGCGTGCCGTGGGGTTTGGTTCTGGATGCATCCCGGTGCAGCTGTTCTGTGGTTTTAGACACACTGAGGCAAAAGCTGTTTTTGAAGGAGCACCGATTAAATGAGTGGGTCTGGATTCTCCCTCAGCACCTCTCAAGGGTCCCAGGGGCTGAGCAGGATCAGACCCTGCAAACCTCCTGTGTAGGAGGAGACCTGAGCAGGAGAAGCACTGGGGCCAAAACCCCATTTGGGAGAGGCCTCCCATATTCTGTTGGCTCCTACCCATTGTTTTCCTAAATGTCTCTTCCATGAATGTGTCTGGAGGTGCTGCCAGCTACACGTGGCGTTTTTGTTTCTTAATATTTCAGAGCAAAATGAAGGTTTGTTTTGGTTTCTTTGCTTTCTGTTGAAGTTAGTCTTTTAGCTAAAGGCTTTTGATGCAAGTCACAAATGATCTATTCCTTATAAGGCTCCTAAATGGCTGCTATCTCTTAACAGATTTAAATAAATTTGTCATAATTATCCACTTCAGATTAAAAAGGCATTTCCTGCTATGAAGAAGCTGTCACTGAGTGTTTTTGCTTCTCTTAGGAAATATGTGGCTTCTGACTGGTAGCTGGGTCCCAGAGCGTGGTGCAGCCACCCTGCTTGCTGTGTGAGGAGCGCTGCTGTGAAGCACAAACCTGGTTTTGTTCCTGGGGGTTCATGGGGCAGAGGCACTTACAAAGCCTGACTGCTGCAGGGACCACCGAGCCCAGCCATGCTGTAGTGATTACAGGGCTGCTACTTTGGGAAAGAAAGGGGAGAAAGATAAAAGAAAGGACCCTTCATGCAGGTGGGACTTCTCTGGCTTTCACCAGGAGCAATTTTCAGGAGGCTGCTACCAAGTCCTGTTTCTCGGCCCCTTTTTTAGCATCAATTGGCATGTCTTTGCTCATAGAAACATAGAGTGGCTTAGATTGGGAGGGACCTTAAAGCTCATCTCATTCCACCCCCTGCCATGGGAAAGGTTGCCAACCTCTAGATCAGGCTGCCTAAAATGTCACCCATGTGGCCTTCAGTGCCTCCTGGGATGGGGCACTGCATCCTCTCTAGGCAGCCTGGGTTGGTGCGTCACAGCCTCTGGGAAGAAATTTCTTCCTAATGTGTAACAGTCATCTCTCCTCCTTTAATCTAAAACCATCCCCCCCATATCAGACCATGTAGAAAGTCTGTTCCCCTCCTGCTTGTAAGCTCCCTTCAAGTACTGGAAGGCTGCAGTGAGGTCTCCCTGGAGCCGTCTCTTCTCCAAGCTGAACAGACCCAACGCCCTCCAACTTAATTCATAGGATGCTCAGCCCTCTGACCATCCTCGTGCCCCTCTTCTGGTCCTACTTCAACAGGCCCACGTCCCTCCTGTACTGGGGGTCCCAGCCTGGGCACAGTACTGCAGATGGGGCCTCACGAGGGCAGAGCAGAAGGGGACAATCTTTTGTTGAGGGAGATGGAGTATGCAGGTATTTTTTGCCCTGAACATTGACTATCTGTAAATGTGTCGGTGTGTGTAGTGTCATCCTGCAATGCTGAACTTATTCAGTACTTATATGTCCATGTTTATATGCAGAAGATAAAACTTAGCTGAATAGTGAAAGGGAACACTGTCATCACAGCAGCTTGAAGACTTCTTTCCATCTGCCCAGCCAGATGTGGGGCCGTGCCAGTGGCCATCGCTCACTTTGTGCCCAGCAAAGCTCCAATTGCTCTGCAAATGTGCCTGCTGGAGGTGGAAACTTTGTCATGCCTGGAACGGGGCTCTGCCAGATGTGACTCAAGAGCCTTGATGAAATCATCAGATTTTTCAACTGATTTTTTTTTTTTTCTAATCTGTAAGCTGAAGGCTGTATGGCTGCCCCCAATTTATGGCTATAGAACAGGATGGGAGGATGGTCCCCCACCTGATGGGGACTGAGGGAGTCAGGGACAAGCATTGGAAGTCAGCCACTGAACTGTGAGCATTAAACTCTGAGCTGAAGCTGTTGTGCATCCCGCTGTAGGAGCCTGATGGAAGCTGCTGTGTTGAGGCAAGGTAATTCAGGGGTTTCTGACCTTTATCCCTGCTGACATGTTAGGACAAAGAGATGATGCTTTTGTTTTGCTTCAGCATGCTGTGCTCATGGCACAGTGGTTCAGGAGTGGCAGCAGTTGCTCTGTGCAAGCATTGTGCAGTCCTGCTGTTCACCCATATCCTATAAAGGAGGTGATTTGCTCTTCAGAGCCATTTCCCATTTTGGTGCTCTGCAGCCCAGGGCTTGCTGGCAGCAATGTTTGCTCCTCAGAGGAAGCTGGCTGTATCATAGAATCATATCTGAGAGGTCTTTTCCAACCTTCCTGATTCTGTGATTCTGTGTGTGTAAATGCAGATTTAAATCCCCTGGATGGATGCAGAGAGCAGCAGGGGCCCATGGGGAGGTCTGTGTGTGGGGTAGCTTAGCTCAGCAGCAAGGCCATCACAGGGCCTTATGGTTGTTCAGCTGTATGGTTCTTTAGAGAGCAACTGCCTTGCAGGGCCCAGAGAGCTTTCTGTAATTCCTCCTGATGGGAAGCTCTGACATTGGTGATGTGTAACAGAGTTGGTTTAGTTTTCAGATTGCATTCAGTGAATTGCCTTTGACTGAAAGTAGGGAAGTCAGAATGGGTGAAAACTATATGGGGAAAAAAGCAGGAAGGGTTGTTTGCCATCCATTGGCACACAGACCTGGGTGTCCCGACAGCAGCCTGGCCCACCTGGGCTCTGTGTGCATAGGGTGCATAGAGCCCTATGATGGAGATGCAGAGGGAGATGCTGATTATCATTTATTGGGGTCACTTGATGAAGATTCTCAGTCACACTGATGGGTAAGCAAATAAAGAACCAGGATGAGTGGTAGTTTGTGTGCAGGATAAACCTCTGGGGTGTAAGGCTGTCCCATGCAGCATAGACTGTTTGCTCCCTGTGCTTGGGAGGAACCAGCTGGAATGGGTTTTGTGTCGGGATAGGGGCTGGCACCAGTGAGGTGTGACAGCGTGGGTGAACTGCAAATGGACATGGGCCTCTTCCTTAGCACAGTCTGTCATTAGAGACCTTACACTGGGTTTGGCTCTCTTGCCTGGTGGCATGGCAGGAGCTGCCTCTGCTTTCAGTCTGGAAGAAGACAAACAGAGTGCTTCTGACCAAAGGCAAACGTGCAATTTCCTGGCAGCGTGATGGGAAGCAGTGCTGAGAGCAGCCTGGCTCTGCACTGAGTGCTGGGAGGATGGCAGGAGGGGCATTCAGTGTCTCTGCTGAGCAGCAATGAGAAGCTGTGAAAACTGAATAATTGCAAGCTGAAAGATTGCACCTGAATTCTCTTTGCTTATTAACATTATTTTTCTCCCCTTAACCCACCTTATCCTCCTCCTGGAAGGCTGTCAGCCCTCGGGCTGGTGTATGCTGTGTGCTCTGGCCCTGAGCTAACTGGCACAACGGCACAGCTCAGCCTCTTCTCACGTAGTGCTGTGCAGTGTTCTTATTTTTTCTAAACCTCGCCTGTTCCTTTACACATCAGTGTCTCTTTTGGTTCTGGTGCAGCCCTGGTTATTTGAGAAGACTTATTTTTTCAGATGGGGTTATGCTTCAAGTGAAAGCAGCCACAGAGCTCAGCTGGAGCTGTGCTTTGCTGAAACCCAGGTGAGGCTGCAGCATGGGCTCTGCTCACTCCTGTTTGTCCCAGGGTGGGGGTTCTCAGGAAGGTGCCTCCCTGGAGGAGGAAGCCCAGCGATGGGATCTGCCTGGACCCACACGTCACTGACTTTCTGGAGTCCCCTTGTCTCTGCACACCTCTTTCTGGATGCTCCATTGGCCTGAGCCACGCTGCTGGGAGATGGAAATGTTACAGTGCGTGATGTGCCCCTCCTGGAAACTTGAGAACAACTGAAAAAGTGAATCACAGCTTCCCCTCTGGAGCCATGTGAGGACGAACAGAGGGGAAAATCAGCAGTGTTGCAGTGCCTGGTGCTAGGGGAAAGAAGGCAGCAGCCCCACAGCTGCGCCCTGTGTGAGGTGCTGGTGTGGTAGGGGCTGATCCTGCACCCTGCAGCCCCATGGTGAGCATCATGAGCATCCCCTCCCAGCAGGGCAATGGCCGTGTGAGCAGCAGGAGTCACCTCTGCAGCTGAGACCTTAATGGTGGGAGATGGGCAGAATCCAAAGCTGCTGCCCTACGGAGGCACTGAGTGGATGTGGTCATAGGGGGAGGAGGTGGCACATCCTGGGCTGCACTGCTGAGCGCTGCATGTGAGCATGGAAGGGGCTGCAGGAAGGGGATGTGGGGATTCTTACAGTGTGAGAATGGCTCTGTCAGTGCACAGAGCAGGAATGGCAGATTGTTACCAGGTGCAAAAACATTGCGGTGAAAATGTGTGAGTGTATGTGAGTGATTCTTTGAAAGTGATACAGAGTCTTTTTAGAAAACAAATTGTTGGGTGAAAGGTGTCTGCAGCTTGCTTTATTTGTTTTAGGTTTGTCTTGTTAATGAGCCTGTTTCTCACAGAGCCTTAAGTTGAAGGGCCTGGGTCAGATTATTTTCCTTAGGATTGTCCGAGCAGCCGTCAGAATAGAGCAGAGCGTTGTTAATGCGGAGTAATGATTTCCACATAGCTGACTTTAATCCCCTGCAATGTATCTGAAAACACTTTTCCCGTGAATTAAACAGCTTGAAACATGTAATTGTGGTGTCTGAGCTCTCAGCGATTGTGTTGCAGAGTGTGATTGGCCTCTGCTGCGCCTGAGCAGCACAGGGTGAGTGCCTTGGGGTTGCCCTGCTGAGCCCAAAGCCCCAGTGGGTCTCCCTGGTGCTGGGGATGCTGCTTTGGGTTCATTCCTGTTCCCCTGGGAGAGGGGAAGTCTCTGAGCAGGAATGCCCCCGATACTTCAGTAGACCTTGATTTCTCTTGGGTAGGGCTGGCTGCTCCCTTGATCCCTTGTGCTTGGCAGGAAGTCTCTGAAGATGTTGGATAAAACCAAAGCTGTGCCGTATTGGTTTAATTTCAGAGCAGCTCAACTGGAAGCTGCTGCTGAGGTCAGTCTGGGTTTGTTCCGGTCATTGCTGGGGGCTGGTGAGGTTGCATCTTGTGTATGTGGGGAAACTTCTGGTTGCTCCAGGGGAGTGATGGCAAAGCTTTCGAGTTTCATCACTAAAAGCACCAACTATGATCAGGCTTCTACCTGGGTGCCTGCACTCTGACCACCTCTGTCACTAAGTATGCAGACCCACAGCTCTGGGAAATGCACATTTAGCTCCACTCTGAGATGGGGTCAGTGGGTGGGGGGCTGCAGCCTGGCAGTGCTTGCACAGAGAGGATGTGCTGCTGCTTATCGCTCCTGTCTACTGCAAGCAGGACGGCTTTGTGGATCGCACTTATTTACTGGCAAATCAAAATCTGTGGGGATTTGTTTTTATATGAGCTGTATTTGGCATGTGGGCTGCAGAGCCGTGCAAACAGGAGAGCCATAACCGCCTGCTCCTCAGCAATGGTGTGAGCCAGCATGGGGCTGATGCAGAGCGTGGGGGGAAAGCACGGAAACTGTAATGAGGTCTCTGCCAATGCAATCAGGAGCCTTCATTGTTCTGGGCCTCCAGATGAGATTCTGAATGCAGAATTCTGGTTCTGAATGTGGAAGCAATACATGCAGCAGCAGATGATGGTGAATGCTGGGAATGCTGCCGTTCCCAGGAAGGTCAGCTTCCTCTGTCCCAGCAAACAGCAGTCTGGGAGACCAATTTAGGCAGAAAGGTCTGAGCCTAGAATCAAGTAATTGTGGTAGAGAGAGCTTACCTCCTTCCTGTTGAGAAAAGCAGTGACGGTGAGACAGGGTGGTGATTTGGAGCAAAAAAGCCTCAGACCTCAGGACAGCATCCCACTGCGCCTGAAGGGCAGAGGCAGTCTTTGCTTTTTTGGGTTTTGGGTCAGGCTCTGAGTTTGTGGGGTGCGTGGTGATGTGTGTAAAGCAGGGCTGCCTGCAGGTGGGTTTCAGTGGGAAATACTGAGCCCGACACTCCTCATCACGGGTTCCTGGGTTAAAACTATGCTCTTTCTTTTTCACACTTGGACTCTGCAGATAATTAAACCCAAACTGAGCACAGCACATGTCAGAGGCCAGAGTCCAAGCAAGGGCACTGGGCTGCAGCAATGAGTGGTTGGTGCCTCCTACAGCAAGAACACTTCCATTAAGGTGTGCATGCAGGCAGTGAAGTTAAGCATGATGATGTGCACTGTGTGCTGCATTTCTCATATCGCTCCTTATCCCTGGTGAGGATGAGAAGCAATGGAGCAGGCTTTGTCTGTTCTGACAACAACATATGGGCAGTTGTATGGTGATGTCTTTGCAGAACTAATGTTATCTGCTTCCCATTTGGTTCCTGAGCAGCACAGACCTCTGAATTGTGTGCTGCCTGGTGTGGCAGTGCTGGAGGGATGCAGGTGAATAAAAACTGGATTTCAGGGCTTTCCGCAGCAGCTGCATTGGAAGGCATGAGATGGCTCATCCTCTACATGCATTCTCACTGGGAAGCAGCTGTTGTTCCTACTGTTCCTGTATATTGTTTCTGCCATGTTGCTTTTTAAATCTAAGCTGAATGTACCTGATTTCCCGTTACAGAACTGAGGGGAGGAGCTGGTCACCACCCATACTGGAGGATGGGAAGGCACAAGCTTACCGCATCAACATCGAGCCCGAGCCGCAGGTAAG
Source organism: Centrocercus urophasianus (assembly GCF_019232065.1). NCBI lineage: Eukaryota > Metazoa > Chordata > Aves > Galliformes > Phasianidae > Centrocercus > Centrocercus urophasianus. Next base: position 14,642,299 of record NW_024884822.1, read on the forward strand.
GGAGCAGGGGGATGGCTGTGCTGGGTGTGCTGGGCAGCAGAGCTGGGTCTGGGGAAGTGTTCTCCTGGGTTTGTGGGCAGAAATGGCAGTGTGGGGATGGGGCAGAAAGCAGGGCAGGAGAGGAACTGGTGCCTGGCTGGGGCTCAGGGATGGAGCTCATAGTCCCTAGCTTGCAATGACCTCCCACACTGCTTCCTGCTGCACCTGCCTCCTGCTCCTCTTCCCTCAATTCACCATGTTCTCCTCTTCCCTCAATTCACCGTGTCCTCCTAACCCTGTGGTGGTGATCTGCTTAAAGGGTGGTTGTGTGGGTTTGCCTCATGGTCCCCGCTCTTCCTGTCTCACTCCTTTCTCCTCCTTTTTCTGTCTTTCAGCTGTTCTCCCCTCTGTCCTCAGCTCTTTCTCTCAACCTTCCTGTGCACCCTGCGTGTCCTGGTCCTGTGTCTGCACGGTGATGGCACTGCTGCCTGCAGTAGTCAGAAGGTGATGGGCTGAACTGATCTCGTCCTGCACCCATGTCCTGCCCAGCAGGTCCTTAGCAAATTCACAGGTGACTCTGGCTCTCCTGAAAAGGCAGAGGAAAGCTGTCCTTCTGCTCCTGTTCAGCATCCCAGCTAGCTGAGTGTGCGACATGGGATGAAATCCTGCAATGGCCACAGCCATTGTTCTCAGATATGGTTCTTCCCTCCTGAAGGTGGTTTGTGTTGGAGGCTGTTCCATAAGAGCCCTTCTCCAGTGCTTGCAAAACCCCCAGGAGCAGGTGCTGCTGGCTTGGCTCTTCTGCTTGTTGTAGCAACCAAGATCCTGAGTGGACTCTGAGGCTCCAGGGTGAATATCAAAGCAGCTAAGGTGATGCTGCTGGGGGTAGCATTGCCTTGTTCCCTTCAAGGAGTGAGAAACTGACCTGACAGCACTGGAAGTTACCCAACGATGAGCTCAGTGCGGGGAGGATGGGGTCAGGTCCTCCACGTGCGACCAAGATCTCTGCATTCACACCCATTGATGCTGTGGCCGTTGCAACTGATCTGCCAAAATCTTGCTTTCCTATGCTGTGACAAGGGGCAGCAGATGGGGACAAGGGCATTCACTTGAGCTGCAGCACAGTGGCCGTGTCCCTGCAGAAGGGACCCCTCTTGTCCCTCTTGCAGCTTGGGGACCAGCTGGAGCCTTGGCGTTGAGTTCTGGCTGTGCGTGCTTCATTAATCCATTACAGCAATCTCTTTTCTGACAGGCCTTCTTAATAGACTTTGATGTGCCCAAAACCCTATGAATAATGTTAAATAAGGAACAAATGTGCAGCGGTTCCACTGCCAGATACAACATTTCTGACATTTAATGCAGATTGGGTTTGATTCCTACTATTAATATATGCTACATATGGATCTTTTTAAAAAAATTAGACAGTTACGTAGAGTGTCATGGAGGGGGCAGGGATGGATTTCCCTGACTCCAAACCTACACAAACAATGTCTAAATCTGGAGCAATCAGTGGCTAACCTAAACACATCAGTGGCAGGGCACCAGGAAAGGCCTGGGAGCGTGATGGAGTGGGTTCAGAGAGCACATTCCTGCTCTTGCTCTTCCCAATGGCTGCAACCCAGGGACTCCATGCAGCTGGTGGGCAGCAGCCCATTTCCCATTTCTTCTCACCCAGCAGCCTCTTGGATCAGGGCAGTTACTGGTTGGAATTCCACTTTCTGCTGGTATTCAGAGCTTTGCATTATCACAGCAATCCTCTGGCTTGCCCAGTGCTGAGGATGACTGAGCTCTGGGAGTGCAGCCTATTTGCAGAGCTGGCCGTCATCCCATGGGAGCAAGAGCACTCAGCCCCATGTGGCATCAGATCCATCCCTGCCACGACAGCTCTTGTTAGATTGCAGGAAGCAAAAGGCTTGGTGTCAAGTAATAGCTTGGCTCCAGTGTGCAACCTTGAGGTGCATTTCTTAGCATCTGAATAAACGCAGTCTGCTTTGAGATGCAAGGTTAGAAAAACATATAAATTCCTCTGCAATTCTGCCCTCAAATTGCAATAATTTGCAATAGGTTTGGGGTTGTCCTTGAAATAGTTTTAGGATACTCACCTCTTCAGATAGTTCATATGTGTTGAGTTCATACGCCACCAAGTTTGATGATCTGGTTTACTGGGTGAAGGGGTTGCCCAGCACGTCTCTGTGTGCCTGTGAGGTTTGCTGTGTGGTTTGATATTGACTCATTTGAAAGCAAATGAATGTTCTCAGTCCATTGCAATGCGTTGAGCTGCTGTATTGGTAACCTATGTGAGATCATCTCTACCTCTTCATTACCAGCGTCGTTAGCAAGCGAGCTTCAATAATCCCGATGCATGAAAGAGGAAAGAATGTTCTGTGGGTCAGTGGGGAAAAAAATAGGGTGAAATTTTCAAGTTGGTGTTGTTTTTTTTCCTATCCAAGTACCTTGCATAGCTTGCTCTCATTGAAAGTGGACAACTGTAATAAAATAACGACAGCTTGGGCAGATTTAGGACAAAATAGCCCTTCATCCAGTGGCATTTCCTAAGGGATAGGTGTGCTGTGTTGTTTTCCTTGATAACATCTGTTCCAGGGGTGACTGCTGGCACGGGGAAGGAGAGATGGCATGCTGCTGCACTGGGGAACGCTTGTCGCTGTCTGTGTGAAAGCACACGGAGCTCTGGTTGGTCCACAGGGAAAGCTGACTTAACACACTGCGGTTTCCCTTTCTGCTTACCTAGAATGATCACTCTGTGCAGCCACTCGTTATCACTTCTACATCCTGAGGTGCTCCTGAGCCCCCAACACCATCAGTAAATGACCCTGAACACGGTGCTGCTCTCTGACTTCTCTGCAGGGAGCAGAGTGCAGTCTGTGCAGGAGGGCTCTGCCTGGAGGCACTGTGGAACCTCAGCAGAGCACACGCTCTGCACTTGTCCTGCTTCCCTATGGCAGTGCTAATGAAGCAGCCCTGCTCGTACAAAGCCCTCCTCTGTCTGCTTGTTAAACACACCCTTGCACAGCTGATATTAAAAACATGCCCTCTGCGCTGCAGCGGGCCAGATAAATGGAAACACATTTTGATCATTCTTGCCGTTCTCGGGTAACTTTTTCCGTTGCTGTGGGTTTCTAAGAGGCTGTGGGGGAGCTGGATCCCCTTGGGGACAAAGTGCTGAGGGGCTCCGTGTGCTCCCAGTGCAGTCGCTGCTCCTGGGGATGGGGACCCTGTGCCCCCAGCAGTGGCAGTGCAGCTCTGCAGTGCTTTGCTAATGAGAGATTGTCCTGCCGTCAGATGTGTGCTGTGCTCTATCAGAGCAGAACATGTGCAAGCACAGAGCTGGAATACTTTCCTAGCTTATCCCAAAAGCACTTTTTAATTTTTATTGTTATTATTAATAATAATGCCTCATTTTACATCCTGGAGCAGCTTCTCCTGAGAGCACTCCTTCAGCAATGGGTCGGTGCTTCCCGCCCCTCTGAACAATTCTGGATGTTAAGAAATCCCCAGCCATCACTTGCAGATGATTTAGGAACTTCCCCATCCGTGCAATTGCACATCAGATGGCTGCTGTCGGGACTGCTGTAATCCCTCTTCATTCAGCACTGGAAGGAAATGTTCTGCTGTTCCTCTTTGTTGCTTTTGCTTCTGATCCCCCGTTCTTACACAGGAGGGGGCAGCAGGGCTTGTTTGGGTGTTGGTGTAATTACTCCTTGTGCACAAATCAAGGCTGCTGTATGGAGGGATGTGTGTCTCCAAAATGGAGTTTTGTGCTTTTGGACTCATGTCAGATGCTGGGTCTCAGCTCAGTCCTGCTCCATGCTGCAACAGCTTTAAGAAATGCAATGGGAGCTTTCTTGCAGTGTTTTTCTTTTGTAGCTGGCAGAGCTTTAGCAGTTTCAGAATGTAATACAAAAATAGGCCAAACTGAGTCCTTATGGAGGGAGCTGTCATTGCAGAGTACTGCCTGCAGCATCCCGAGCTGGGATGAGGACTGGGATGTGGGGCTGTGTCCTGGGTGGTGATACAGAGGGCTTTGCTGTTGGGCAGATGTCTGCAGGATGCATGCAGTGAGGAGTACGTGGCGGGGAGAGCTCTCTTCTGCACTGTGGTTTGTACTGAAATAGTCTTGGCAGGAGAGCTGAGGTCCACCTCATGAAATAACTCACATTCTCCGTTCATCCAGCTTCAGCAAACTGTGTCCTTATCTGATGATCTTCTGAGCTGAGCCCGGCAAGCAGTGCTGTGCTTGGTGAGGCTGACACCCACTTGTTTGCGAAGCAGCACGCAACCATGCCAGCAGTGTGCTCACAGCATAGCACATCACTGCCAGGGAGCTGTTAAAGTGTGCGTGGCGTAGGGGGGGGGGTCTGTGCCCTCCTGTCTCAGCTGCCTCCCACCAGCAGCCAACCTCCTGCCCCGCTGTGCTGCTCAGCTCTGTTCCTAGCTGCTCACCTGAGGATGATGTGGAATAGATGGAGAGAAGTGGTTGCACAGCATGGGCCAAAGCTGGAGGGTCAATCCATTCCTGGGGGCACGCCACAGCATCTGTCTGTTCTTTGCATTAAGACTAGCACAGTGCTGTCTGCCCTTTGCCTCCTTTGTGTGCTAATAAGATTTCCAGGACTCTGAACCACTTTATCAGATACGAAGCGCTGTGCTTGCTTTTGAAAAGCTGGGGATACAGCGGAAGGGATGTCTGTGTTGTGGTTTTGTGCAGAGGCTGAATTTCAGTCCTGAGGGATGTGCTGTTGTACACCCATGCAGCATCACCAAGCCCAGGATTGCAGCTGGCTTTCCCAGCACTGTACCACTTTCAGGCATGGCTGCAGCCCTGCGCATATTCCAGTGCAAAAGTGACCCTGGCTCTGCAGAGAAGTACTTCTGCCCTCTGCTCCCCATCATCTAGCTGTACAGTGCAGAGGTCAGGGCAGAGGAATGCTGGCTGTGTCCCTGGGGTGCATCTGAGCTCAGTGACAGCAGCTCAGGGAGCAGCTGGCTCCACGGCTCTCCCTGCAGGAGGGATATGAGTGACAGCATGGTCACAGTGGGACCTCTGTGCAGTGACCCCGGTGCTGAGCAATGCGCTAACTCAGGATTTTGGCAGCACGCGTCTGGCTGCTGCTGTCCTGCTTGTAGGAAGGCAGCGGGTCTGAAGTACATCAGGGAGCTGCTGTTGGCTGAGCTGAGCTGTCGGTGACCTTCAGCTCCGTTAGGTCTGCTGCTGGGTGTTTATAAAGGCAGCAGGATTGCCCCCCCATTAATTTGCCTTAGGAAAATAAACAGTGCACGGAGCAAAGCACGGTTGGTGCCATCCCACAGCTCTGAGCCCTGGATGTGCTCTGGTCCCTTGAGGTGCCTCTCATACTGATGTTTTGGTTTTAGTCTCTGTAAGACGAGGCTCATTCTGTGCTCTTGCACTCTTAAGGGTCTAGCCGAAAGCCTTGTGAAATGAGCACGTTTTAAATGCTTTGGGTCACAATGTTATTATATCTTTTGTTCTGCAAAGCTGTGCCTAAAGTCTTTATGGGGCAGAAATGTGAGTTCCCACAACTTCAGAAGCAGCATTTGTGCAGTGAATGCCTGGAGGGCTGTGGGCAGTGACTGCTGCAGTGCTGCAGTGCGATGGAGGCAGCTCTGCATGCCGAGGGAAGGGCTTGGGGTTAAATCCGTCATTAAAGTCTTCCCAGTTCTGGATCTGGGAGTTATTCCCATTGAGCACACCATTTCAGCTGCCTGCTTGCCTTGATGTATTTTTAAAAATCCAAGCGGATTTATGCTTTTTGTTGACCTTACAAATGTTGGTTACAAAACATGATACAAACTCTTCCAAAGGGAGAGAAGAGACTGAGACGAATTCCCTAAACCCTTCCAAAATTCCTGGTTGGCTGCACGTTTTTTCTAGCTATGGGAACACTTCTTCTAGCAGGGATTAGCTTGACAGAAGTGTTTAATTTCTGAGTCTTCTCTTGCGTTGTGGATTTGACTTAGAGCCTGGGAATGGAAGTTCCAATTCAGCTGCACCAGCGGAGTCTGCAGCCCAGCTTTTGTGAGCCAGCAGAGCAGAGCCTGCTTTGTACCCAGGGTTTGCCTAGAAACAGTGAAGCCACAGGATATATTTGTGTGCATATTCTGTCTTTCTTGCACGCAGTCTCTATTCTGCTGGATGGAGCTGCTGGAGCTGAGCAACACCTGTGTGAGGGGAAAGCATTCTTGCTGCCACTGTGCATGGACAGGTCGTGGGCTGAAAGCATGCCTTTGTGCCAGCATTGATGCAAAAGAAACATTTTTCATTAGGGAAGTGGAAGGTCCGTTCCCGTTTCCAACAGAGATGCAGACCAGTGTAAGGGTTTGGGCAAAGCAGCCTGTTAATTGGCTGAGCAATGTTTGGCAGGAGCTGCAAAGCCATGACCCACTCAACCTGGGCTCCAGGAGCCCCAGATGCTGTGTGTCAGCTCAGCCCCTCTCAGTGATGGATGCTCCTCAAAGGCAAGCATGAGAAAGCAGATTGCACATCTCTGCTCTGCAGGCTGCAGGAGCTCTCCTCGGCGAAGCTCAGCAGGCCAGCTCTCAGAATGGGTTTGCAAACCCTCTTAATTTAAGAGAGGCCATAAAAAGCAGGAAAAAAAGCCAGCGGAGAGAAGCAAATTAGGTCCCAAAGGGGGAAGAAACTTTGTGATCTTGAATTTTGAGAACTGGAAAGAAATCCATCTGGTTCTAGGTTTCTGAGAACGAAGGCGTGAGCGCTGTGCATGATGTAAAGCCTCATGCAGGTCTCGTGGGAAAACTCTGAACCAGCTTTTGTGATGGAAAAAGGGAGACTGAATTCGATCCAGGGAATGGTTTTTCATGCGAGAGGGAAGATTTTAGCAGAGAAGTAAAGACAAAGAACAAAACTCTTTGTGCGCATAGAGGGGAAAAATGCTTTCTATGTGTTCCCCTTCAGCTGCCCCCTGATGCCAGCTTGGCTCAGCAAATCTGCACTGAGCTGGGGAGGCTCAGCAGGAGCCCATCTGCCTGACTGTCCCTGTTAGAGGTTTGGGGTTCCCAACCCCACGGGGGTAGCAGCATCCTGCTGATCCTGGCACTCAGCGCTGGTGCCCATCCTTGGGTAGGGGCTGGACTGGGCAGACCTGATGCTTTATGGAAGCATTTGCTTTGTGAATTGCTGAGTGGGGCAGGAAGGAGCACGCCATGCTTCGTGGGCTGCTGTGGGTTATGGTAAGCCTGCACAGGGGAAGGCTCTGTGCTGTGGGGAGGGCAGGAATCCTGGCACGTCCCAATGGACGCAGTGCAGTTTGGGCCCTGGAGCCCACAGCTCCTGGTGCCCTGCTGTCCATGGGCACGTGCTGCTGCTTGCCTCCTCAAATCCTTTACAATCCCTATTTTCCTCTCCATGTCATGGTTGAAAGTATATTTCTTTATTTCCCTTGAAATAGCGATGTCGATCTGGGAACTGGAAACCTGCAGCCTGGTTGCAATTTTTAGGTGTTTTTTTTGTTTTTTTTTTTTTTGAAGAGCAGAAATTGGGGAATAGTTAAAAATGTTATTCCTGGCAGTAGAATTCCCTTTTTAATAGCTAATTTGGAGCAATTGGGTTGAAAACCACTTTCCCACGTGTGTGTGCAGGTGTGCTGTGTGGTGATGGCACCCAGGGCTGCAATCACACATCTGGGGTACAGGGAAACGTGAGGGCCCCATCCCACAGCTCTTACTAAAGCCCTGTTTTTATCAATGGGGGTTTTGCCCCAGGAAGGCCGAAGGATTGGACTTGCAAAATGTTTTTCTGGCAGGATCTGTTTTTTATTTCTCTTAACCGTTCGTTTTTACTACTCTTGGAAGTGCTGGTGTTTTCTCCTCTGCACCAGTGATAGACATTTGTTTCCCATTAGTATTTATTAGATGGTTTTGGTCAGATGTAGGCTTAGAGCCCACGCTATGTGCTTTGCTGGTTGTTTGCAGGTATTTTTTCCTCTCTGCTCAGCCCTTGTGCCACAGATGTGGGCAGCACTCTCCTTTGGAGCGGGGCAGCAGCACTGCACGTCAGCCCTGGGATGGGTGGAAACATGAAAGAGAGCACGGCTGCCTGCAGAAGGGCCTATTTCTTTCATCACCGCAGGTGTGTTTCTGACTCATGTGGATGGAAATAGCTGCAAGTAGGCAAAAGTGTAGGAATTCCAGAGAAAAACCCAAGAACTCAGCTGTGGGTCACACCGTGTGCCCACAGTGCGGCCGGCTGCTGCTGTGCTTTGCTGGGTGAAGCAGCAGGAAGGCACTGAGCACTGCAGGAACGGCTGCGGGGACTGGAGCAGCCTCATAGCCCTTCTCCTGCAGAAATAACAAGTGTGCTTTTACAGGAGAGTAAATGGAGAATCCTTGGCCACGGCCGGCCCTGGAGAAACAGGCAGGTTTGTGATTAGAGACCAGGAAAGGCTGCATAGATTCAGCAAGATCTAATTACAGACTGTCCTCCTGGTGCAAACCTCTAATTTCCACGGTGTGTATGAAATACAGCTACCGCAGTTTCACATCACAGAGCAGCCTCGTGTTGCATTCGCACCAAGAGCAAGAAACCTCATGCTTTTTCTGCTTTTTTTTTCTTCCATTGCAGGATAACGGCCCTGCAGTGGGCAAGAGGCCCGTGCTCCACTCTGCAGGTGGGAGCCCAGTGGACAGCAGGCAGGCACTGAGCCTGCAGCACTGCCAGCCCAGCCGGCCGCATGCCAGCAGCAGCGCCGATGCTGCCTTGCCGCTGCAGCTCAGTGGGCTGCACATCTCTCCTTCCCAAAGGTATGATGCACGTGGTGTCAGCATGCAGAGGGACTTCAGTCTGCCACTGCCAGCTCTTTGCTTGCATCCTGCTGAGGACAGGAGAGGTGACAGCTGGGGTGGTGCTCCCAGAGCTCCTCGCGGCACTGGGGATGCTGGGTTTGGTTCCTATTTCGTTGGTCAAGTGAAGGTGGGAGGGAAAGCAAAAACTGGAGCTTGGCAGATGCCAGATTCTGAACAGAACTCATGTGTTTGCAGGAGCCACAAGACCCTTGTGTGAATATCAGGGCAATGCTTGATCATCTATCTCTGAGGTGGCCAAACATTCTGCTATTCCAGGTCCACATAAGACCCCTCTGTTGCTGATGACCCCCAGCCTGGGGCTGGCACCAGGGGATATCATCTACATCACCATCCTGGTTCTTCAGAGCATGCATTCAGATGGGTTTTGTCCTCCATGATCTCAGCAGCCAACCCTTGAAATGGGCGCTGGAATTGCTCACAGGGAAAACAAAGCGTGATGAAATGGGATGTTTATAAATGTACAGTCTGCTCAGTGCAGCTGTCCAGGAGCCCACCAAATAAATGTTCATAGGAAAGAAAAAGCTTTTATACCAAGAGCAGCCCAGGTGGGTCTTGCTGAGGCAGGCGGGGCTGTGGGCTGCCATGCTTTCACACATCCTGTGCCGGTGGTGCCACTTCAGTTCATCTCTACTCAGCAGGACAATTACACATTGAAAGGATGCTTCTCAGCCATCCTGGCATAATGCTTTGCCTTGCTCTTTGTTTGTTGTACCCCACGTGGATGTGCTAACTCAGAGCTTCCCAGCAGAGCTGACCCAGAGGGACCGTGGTGAGAACAGCTGCCCTCTCCATGCCTGCCACCAGAGAACTGTCACACGGGCTGGATGGATTCCCTGAGACCTACATAATTAAAAGTGTTGTTTTATCCTTTTTATTTTTCCCCCCAATAAATGCCATTTGTGGTAGGGAAGTGTGCAGTGTTTGTGAGCAGCCGCCCTCTCTCCTGAAGGCATCCAGTAACTGGTCCTGCCCTGGCTGCCTTGCTCAACAGGGAACAAACAGGAAACAAGCTGATCCCAGTTGGAATAGCTCTGTGCTGGGATGGGCATGCCTTCAGGCCTAGATTACAGGGAAGAGAGGTGCTCTGCTGTCTGTGTGAAACTGGATTCCATCCAGGTACATCCCTGATGAGCTGACGATTGCTGCGTGTATCTGATCTGAGTATTTCTTTGTTTTCAAATAGCACCGACCCCTTAAAGTCCCTCCCACGGAACAGAAACGGGATCGACGTGGAGTCAGATGTCTACAAGATGCTCCAGGATTACGAGAGGCCTGCCTCAGAGCCCAAGCAGTCGGGGTCCTTCCGCTACCTGCAGGGCATGCTGGAGGCTGGGGAGAATGGTAGGAGGTTTGCTGATAGCTGAGTGTCCCCAAAACACCTCCATTCTGCCCCTCAGTTCCCCCCTTCATGGCCATGCGCCCACCAGGATGCTATTGCTGGCTTAGCTGTGTTCCTTTTCCTTCTGAGCTTCGGGTGCTGGGGGCTACAAAGGGCCCTGGCAGGAGCTGGGGGCATTTCTGCATGCTGACCAGCTGGGCTGCTCCTGCTGCTCAACTGTGCATTGCCCACAGCTCAGCAAGAGCTGTGCTGGTTCTTTGCATTTGCAGAGAGCATCTCCATGGCAGCTGTGTTCCTGAGATTGTTGGTACAAATGTAATGGTTGAAAGCAGTTCAGTAGGATCGTTATGAAAGATCAAATGGCTTTTTCAATAAATGGCATTTACATAAGGATGTAGACAGTCCTCAGCAGGAATAGAGATCAGGAGCTTCTGGCTCGCTCTTAGCTCAGTCCCAGCTTCCTGTCTGTTTCATTAACTCAGGTCATCGCCAGCTCTGTGCATTAAAAAATAAGATCCCCAGAAGATACATTTCAGCTTCTTTTTATTTGCCTTTCAACCTTAAGTCCTTTGAGGCTTTTATGTTCAAGCTTTCAGGCTTCTCTTTGCAATCACTGGGGCTAAAAGCTTCTTCTCGTTTCCTTCCAAGAGCCTCTTACTCTAATCATGTGAATCCAGGAACTTAGATTTTTATGGGAAAATACCAAGTGCTGCAAATCTCATTATGAAGTTCCAAGAGTCGTAGGAAGTCAGGGCGCTGTGCTGCAGTTTGAAAGGAGAGAATGATCTGCTTTGGCTAGGAGGAGGAGAGAGGAGGATACAGGAGGATACAAAGATGCCTGGGGGCTGTATGTGCCCCAGCTGTTGCATAACAGACCAGCAGTTTTGGGGACCTGAGTGATGAGCATCTCTCCAGCACAGAGCTCTGTAATGCTTCAGCAAAGTTCAGTGCTGCTGCTGGGTTTTTTGACTGCTTCCAGCCCTCTCCCTTTTCCTGAAGCTTTCACATGTCACAAAAACACAGCACTTGGCCCCGGGCCGCTGATCTTTAGATCTGCTCTCCTGGGGCTGTTGGGATGGGGGGCTCCTGGCGGCTGCAGCACAGTGATGGCACCAGGGCTGTGCCTGGAGGCTGTGGGCTGGGAAACAGAAGGGTCCACTGTGCCTCTGGGCAGCCTGCTCTGGTGGTTGGCGACCCTGCATATAACGGGGGTTGAAACTACATGATCACTGTGATCCTTTTCAACCCAGGCCATTCAATGATTGTGCCGTATTCCTCTCCAGAGGGCTTGTTTTGCTTTGAAATTTAATCACTAATCACTAATTTCTATCTGTGATGCTTTTTAAGAACATCTGTGCATTGAGTTGGCACTGTCCCAGTGGGGACAGACGTGCTGCTGGGGTGAGCAGAGCAGAGGGTCCACACGGTGTCTGTGCCCGTCTGTACACCCAGCTGTGTGGCTTTGCAGGTTGCTGGTCTCACTGTTTACATGTTTGCTCTTTGCTTCCTTGCAAGCAAGCTGTGACAAGCAGAGCATGTCTTCTCCTGGGAAAAATAACCCTCTGGCTTCTCAGCAACAGTAAAAATAAAGAACAAAGCACCAGGGAGCAAGCCCTCAATCTGTGTTTGTCTAAAACTCTTGGCAGGTGAAAAACTCGACAGACTGAGCAACCCTCGGAGCATCAAACCTCCAGGACCAAAGCTTGGCGCTGCCATGTCTGGACTGCAGATGCTCCCTGAGTGCACGAGATGTGGCAATGGGATCGTGTAAGTGCTGCTGCGTGCGTTGTGCAGCCAGGTGGCTTTCCACCAGCAACACAAGCTAGAAGCTGTAGCAGAATCCTTGAGTCCCCTTTTGCTGTTGTTTGTTTTTTCTTTTGTTTTTTTTATGAGGATGCTTTTTTTGCTAAGAGGAGGACCACTAAAATGATCAGAGGGCTGGCTAGCTCTTCTATGAAGAAAGGTTGGGGGAACAGGGCTTGTTTAGCTTGGAGAAGAGAAGACTCTGGGGAGACCTCCTTGTGGCCTTTCAGTACTTATAGGGAGCAAATAAACAGGAGGGGGTTGTTTACGAGGGTGATAGGACAAGGGGAAATGGCCTTGAACTGAGACAGGGGAGGTTTAGGTTGGATATGAGGAGAAAGTTTTTCATCCAGAGGGTGGTGAGGCACTGGCACAGGTTGCCCAAGGAGGCTGTGGATGCCCCATCCCTGCAGGCATTCAAGGCCAGGCTGGATGTGGCTCTGGGCAGCCTGGTCTGCTGGTTGGTGACCTGCACACAGCAGGGGGTTGAAATGAGATGAGCGCTGTGGTCCTTTGCAACCCAGGCCACGCTGTGGTTCTATGACTAAAGCTGGAGCTGAGGAGGATGGTGGAAGCTGCCCCTTCTAAGGGAATCTTGCAGCAAAATGCAGATGATTCACTGAACAATTCTGCCCTGCTTATCACAGGAATAGCACCGTGCTCTGGCACTCCCTCCCTGAGGCAGGAACTCTGTCAGGGTCAAGCAGAAGAGATCTGTGGGTTATTTTTGTCCATTTGTTGAGGAACGGCTCTGAGGCAGGCGCGCGCTGAGTCCCATTTCGGAGAACGCCAGCGTTTTATTTCTTCGTGCTGTAAGAAGGCAGGCTCACAAATCACAGTTTTCCTGCGCATGCCTGCAGCTCTCCAGCTCCCAGCACAGCACAGGGAGAATATGGGGGGGGGAGGGGGGGATTTTCTTCTGGCTGCATCCCCACTGACCCCGCTCTCCCCCATCCCCAGGGGAACCATCGTCAAAGCCCGCGACAAGCTCTACCACCCCGAGTGCTTCATGTGCGACGACTGTGGCCTCAACCTGAAGCAGAGGGGCTATTTCTTCATCGAGGAGCAGCTGTATTGCGAGACCCACGCCAAGGAGAGGGTTAAGCCCCCCGAGGGCTATGACGTGGTGGCTGTTTATCCGAACGCTAAAGTTGAACTCGTCTAAACCCAGGGCTCAGACGGCGCTCGCCCACCCGCACGCACGCCGCTGGCTTCGCAGAGTGGCTGTAATCAACCCCGATTACTGCAGCCCGACTCAAATGCCTTTCTGTAGATAAAACCGTTTACACTTGGGATCTCCAGGGGATGGTGTTGAAAGCGTAGGAACAGGTTTTTCCCTTCTCTTTGACACTTTTTTTTTTTGGGGGGGGGGGAGGGGGGAGGGTGCTGTGCTGGGTTATTAGTCTGTGCCTTAACCTTATCCAGGATCTGTATAAATATTGATTCATTCTCTTTTCTTTTTTCCCTATAAAACCAGGATTCCTTCCCTCCCCCCACTGTCATTTAAAGGAAGGAAAGCTCAAAGAAAATAAGGCACTTTACCTACTACAAAGAGCTGCCTCCTGTACTGCAGCTTCAGTTTCCCACCCACTGGTGACTGCTCTGTGCCTCTGCACACCGAGCACCCAGCTAGGCTTGCTCCTGCCTTCCCCGTTCAGTTGCTCTCTCCTGCCTGCCCAGCAGCACATCTAAAGGATGCTGAGGCAGTGGGATCACACCTGGCTGCCCTCCTGCACCTCAGTCCCCCTTGCTCCTCACAGCAAGGTGCTCTGCTTCTATCCTTGCTTTGACTTTTTGTTGGGTTTTCTTGCAGAATTCCCCCCTGCCCTTACGCAGCAGCTGGGGATGGGGTGGCAAAACCCCCCCGGAGGTTGGGAGGAGACACAGGAGCTGCTTGGCCCCCGGTCCTGAGCGAGTGGATGTGACCTGTGGCAGAGCTTTCCGTGGGCTTTATTTAAGGGGGAGATAATTGAAGCTCTTGGGGTGCTGTTATGTTGGAGAAACGTTTTCCACGTTCATGACTGGAGGAGAGAGGTGCAGTTCAGACACCCTGCTGTCAGATGCCACCACAGTGATGGAAGCTGTGTGGTTGGTAGCACCAGGTCCCACATTTCTGTGGGACATTTGTGGAAACATGTGGAAACACATTTCTGCTTTCTATGCTTTATAAATAAGAAAGTTCCTTCTGTAAAGGCAAAGAGCATTTCCTTTGTGTTACGGCATCCCTGTGTAAGGGGCCAGCAGGACTGTGCTGCAGTGGAGCCCCCAGGTGACGACTCCATGGGGCAGATGGTGCTGGGGGGCACCGACCGACCTCTGGGGTCTGTGAGAACCAGCAGTGCAGCCCTAGGGAACAGCCCTAAAAACAAAAGTGGGGGGAAAACACCACCTCTGGGGACCAGAAAACCAAAAGTGAGATGCTGGGGTTGGGGAAATGTCTGCTCCCTTCCATGGACAGGGATGGAGATGGGCACTGCCATAGGGCTACAGGGAGCTGCCAGCAGGACGTCCATCCCAGCTCCTTTTGCCATCTGTGTTTTTCATTGTCGAAGTACAAGGAATGCGTGGCAATGTGATCACCCAGCTGAGCCTGGGTTTGCTTGTATTTGCATAGCCTTGCTCAGTAGGTTGGGCCAGCTGAATAGAAATACTTGGGACAGCTGTAAGTGATTAGGAGACTAAGGCTAATCAGGTATGAAGTGTTATCACCTCTTGTTTGTGGGCCTCTGCTTGGAGCTCGTTAGTTTGCAATCAGCAGCAGCATTTGCTCTGACTTTCCTTATTAACCTTGCTTGTTTCTGGGCTGGCAGCAGTGCTTCTGGAGGAGGGGGAAGAAGGGGATGTTGGGCCCATTCTGCGGTTTGACCGTAACTGCTGCTCACGGATCGCTTCTGTTCCCTTTATGGCTCTGTTTGGAAGGTTGCACTTCACCCAGAGCGGGGCCTGACAGCCCAGCAGGGCTCCCCCACATCACTGCAGGAGTTGTGCTCCCTAAAGCAGCTCCTCACCCTGCAGCACAGGGAATGCCCTAAAAACCCCATGAGCTGGAAGCACCAAAGTGATGCCGCAGGCACCACAGCCCCAGGCTTCACCTGCATCTCTTTAGTTTGGAACCACATTACCCACAGATCAATGTTTTTTACACTGTTCACTTGCGATGCTCATTCCTACGAGTTACCAACACCTTCCATCCTCCTGGGGAGCATAAAGCCAGAGCCACCTCACAGCACTGCACTGTGACGGTGACTCTTGGCACCAATTCCCCACATGATGCCCGGAGCCAGCATGGGACCTGGCCTCGCCAGCGCCACCTTCTCCCTCTATTTAACGCTGTAAAACATTTGCAGGATGATGTGGTTTGTATGAAATACAAAATAAAACGGTATTGTTGGTTTTCTGCCTCACCCTAGTTGCTTTCCCTTTGATCCTCGGGTTTCTGTCACCAACACCTGTGTGTGTGTGTGTGCTGGAGATCCCATTGAGCACACGGCCACCCCTTGAGGCTGTTTTGTGCTCTGCAGCACATCATGTGTCTCCAGCTGTGCTGCTGCTGTTGCTGTGTTCTAATTGCAATCCTGTGACATAAACACAGCACAAAGAGGGTTTTCTTACCCCAAATCCACTCATTCCTGCTCTACCAGCCCTAAGGAAATATAAGAGATGCACCTCTCTAATGACACATCATGCATCCGGTTGTGTCCGAGGTTTGCTGTGGGGGTGTTAGGTTTGAATTTTCATAGAACCATAGAATGGCCTGGGTTGAAAAGGACCACAATGCTCATCCAGTTCCAACCCCTGCTGTGTGCAGGTCACCAACCAGCAGCCCAGGCTGCCCAGAGCCACATCCAGCCTGGCCTTGAATGCCTGCAGGGATGGGGCATCCACAGCCTCCTTGGGCAACCTGTGCCAGTGCCTCAGCACCCCCTGGCTGGGCCCCTTTGGTGCATGGCAGCGATGTCCAGCGCAGTGCTGTCAGTGCTGGCGCAGATCCCAGGGCTTGATGTGGGCAGGAGGGAGAGCGGCCGTGGGAAGAGACATCCCCAAAAAGTTCTGTTATTGCTGGGAGTTGGGGAAAGTGTGCTGTCATTTCCAAGAAACAGAACAGGAATGTCTAACGGTTACGGATTAAATCTCATGAGCGCGTTTAGCGCTTCCTGCACGCGTGTGTAATTAGGGAATTAAGGGCTCAGCGGGGCTGTTCAGACGTTCCAGGTGAATGCTGGGAGGGTGAGGGAGGTTTGCTGGGCTTAGCAAGCAGATAACAGAGGGCTGTTTGCTTACGGAGCTGAATTTCCATAGCGCCCCATCGCTGCTCAGTTCAGTATGGGGGAAAGCGGGAAGTGATGCGAGTTGTTTTGTCTCCACAAATGACTGATCAAAAAGGTTTTATTTGGAAAACAATCATGTATGGAAATTGTTATTTGAACGTGCCTTAAATATTTAAAAAAGCCAAAGCTGCTGCGGATCTGCACATGGTATGAAACCTCCCGGCATCCTTTCATGCAGCCTGGCTGCGTGACCCTTGTCTGATTAGTGCACAAATTCAAATAACGAATGTGCTTACAGCTCTTCCTGCAGCCACTGCTTTCATGTCTGCCCTGGAACACTTGTGCAGGTCTCAGGTGGGGCTTTGCCCAGCAGCACCGGACCCCCAGCACCCCTCCCCACTGCTGCCCGATGCTCCCGGTGCCCCCCGCCCTGTGCTGGACGCTCCCTGTGCTCCTCCTTGCTATGGAAACAACGCCTGCTGAGATCAAACGGGACGATGAGCGCCGTTTATTAACTCGATGAGGTGGGACGGGAGCCAAATTGGTTGAAATTCTAATTGTTTAACTTTTTCCATGTATCATCAGCGAAGTTTCCTACTTAGCCGGCGTGATTTCCATCGCCGCACCCCCTTTTTGTTCTGCTGCTTTTGTTTGGAATTGTTTAACTTCGCCCTGGTCTCTGGCTGGGCGCCCCAGGGACCTGAACAAAGATCTCAGCTGTTCCATTTGCGCTGGGATGGAAATGTTGGTGCTGGAGGAGGGGAGGCAGTGGGAAAGAGGCACTGGAAAATGTGTTCCCTCCTCGCTTTCTCATGTTGTCAGAGGCTATTTTAATGACTTTGGGGAAACAGATCTTCCCCACGCACACCGTAAAACAGACAGAGCTGCTCCTGGCGGTGCTGGAACCGTCTGTCATGCAGGGAGCTGGTGCCGCCCCGTGCTGCGGTGCGGTGCGGTGCGGTGCGGTGCTCGGGAGCGCTTCAGGCTCTCGGGGTTCTGAACATCTCCTCGTTTTAGGAGAACTCCCCGTGCTCTTCGGTGGGAGATGAGGTACGAGGGGTGCATGATACGAAAGATGCGGGGCGGTGCGTGGGGCGGGCGAGCAGCGTGGGGCGCAACTCGGCTCCGCTCCGTGCGGTGCCCCTCCCGCACCACCTAGTGATGGAAAGCGGAATGCAGCCGGGCTCGGGCAGAATAAGGGAAAGACCCGCTATGAGAATTAGCGGCGCTGGGGGGTGGTTCTTGGTTTAAAACAGCATCATACAGCGGGGGAGCAGCAATTCGGCAAAAGGAGGAGCGGTTTTAAGCCGAAGCATTGCGTTGGAGCCGATGTGGCACCCGGTAGGATTGCTCAGATCCTTGGTGAGGGGCCGAGAGGCGTAGGAAGAGCCCTCCCCGCTCCCGGAGGTAGTTCTATGTTCTATGGACTTGCCCAGCCGGCACACGCTGCTGCGGGCAGGATCCCCGCTTCCAGCAGTTCCACGTAGTGCCTGCAAAGGTGCAACTCCTTGCAAATAACGGCAGGCACCTGCATGGAGGAGACCCCCGGAGCAGCCGTTCAGACTCAGCACACAGCCTGACGAAACGGTTTCTGCTTTGCCCTGCTGGTCTGCAAGCTCTCATGTGATCCAGGAGCTGTGTGAACAACACGGAGTCACAAAACTCCACGTCCCCGTCTGTGCTTTTAATTCCCAGCTCTTGAGACACCTGAGAGCTGCTTTGGCAGTGCAGAACGGGGAGTGGGGCTGTCCTGGGAGGAACTGCTCCAAGCAGAGCAGGGGATCCCGGATGGTGACACACTGATAGCCACGCTGCCATCGCTGACAGCCGCATCATCACACACGGTGGGGTTGATGTGAACACACGGCAGCTGCTCTGCTCCACGGCTGCTCACTTCCCTCTGACCCACCTTAGCTCCAGGCTGTGTTAGGAAATACATTTGCTCAAGCAAAATATGGGAGAAAACCCAAAGGCGTTTTCAGCTTGAAGGCATGAAATTTATAATGCGTTGAGGATTCATCCGTAAACCGGATAAATGTGAGCACCTTCTATGTGTGAGCACTTACTTTTATATGCTAAATTTGAAGTCTAACCACAGGTGTTTATGAGCACTGCAAATGATTCCTCCAGGCAACTGCAGTTACTGCATAATTACTGTTGACTCAATAATGGCAATAAATAAGGATCTGAGAGTGCACTGAATCCTTACACCATTAAGGACTGGAGCTGCCCATCTGCAAGCCCTGATCCCACTGTGGCCCCACTCACTCTTATCACTAGGACCACCTTGGGCTGAACGGTGACTCTGGAGGGCATGAGCCATCCCTTGCAGTCCTTCTGCAGGCAAGAGGAGTCCCAATCTTCTGCTGCAAGACATCATCTCCCATCTCTAATCTTGGTTTGCAGCTCTCTGCCTGGCCTGGATCAATGCTGCCACCTGCTTCTCCTGCGCAGGCACTGCTGCAGAGCCCTCCTGGCACTGCACTGCTCTTTTTGGAGCCTCCACTTCTGATTGTCACTGCTGCCGAGATGCCACCTCAGCAAGGTTTGTTCTCCTGCATGTTGTTCCCAGGATGCATCTTTAAAATAAAGAAAAGAAAGCAGCACCCCAGCCAGGAGGGAGCAGGCAATGCCCAAGTGGGGGGCTTGCTGCTTGCTGCAGCAATTTCAGTGCCATCCTTGGGGTCAGCCCCTTGCTGAGCTCACAGCCTCATGTGTGTAGCAGCAAGCAGCCCGTGCTCCCTGGGAGAACGCTGCAAACAGGAGCTGCGTCTTCCTGCTGCCTTCCTGCTGCCCACATCACAGCCCCACTTTCCCTCCTGGCTGATCGTGTTCCACATACGCCCAGAGCTGTGCCAGCATTGATAAGAAGACAGCCCCAAACCAGGGCTCACAGGGCTGCCCAGCATGGTGCATGGATGTTTTGGTGTCTCCCAGGGCACCAGACAACATCACAAGCATCAGAAGAGCCTGGCACAGACAGCATTATGAAACGATTTGAGCTCTGAGCACATGTCAAACGCCGCCGTGTTTCTGAGTGTCCTGTGAGCTATTTCAGGAGATGATGACAGCGCAGCTCAGATTTCCTGCGCAGCCTTGCAGCTGTCTGCAGGTCCTACTGCAGCATCACGTGTTGCGCAGCAGCAGGCAGCAGATAGGATCTGGCACAGAGTGCTGCTCTCGGGCTGGAGCTGCTGCAGGAACCCTCGGAGCGGACACCGCTGAGCCTGTGTGTGATGTAGGGTGAGCACTGGGGAAATAAACATCGTGCTGCAGGGGATGGCAGCTCCTGGGGGGGGCTGAGTGCATGAGGTGTGTGAAGCTGTGGCTGACGGCGGCTGTTTCTCCATCGCCGCTGCACAGCAGGGCTCTGCTCACAGAGCTGATCCCCCTGCAGCTCAGGGGATGCTCCGGGCCAAGGCTCTGCTGCTGTCAGCCCTGCGCTGCCCGTGGCTCTGTCCTAACTGCACTCATCCCCCAGCTGGTAATGGAGAAGCCTGCTCCGAAAGTAATGCCTCCCATTTTATCACCTGGGCTCACAATAAAAGGAGGTGGATGTCGGCGGTAAGGCAGTAGAGGCTGAACACATGCTGACATTCATCGATGCTCGCTGAATGTTTATGAGACCAAACAGTGGATGTTGGCACAGTGAAAGATAGGCTGTGTGGGCAGCTGTGTGTTGTGACTGTGTGTTTTCCCAGCAGCTGTGAAAAGGTGGGTCATCTCCCCCGGTGAAGATCTGTAGGAGCCCAGCTGCAACTCTTGTTCATCCCTGCCAAAAACGCACATTTAGTGGTGATGACTACGTTGAAAAATAGTGTTTTGGAGCTGAGAATCTGCTCTATCAGTCTCTTTGTCGCTGTTGTAATTTCCACGGAAATAAACAGGCGGCATTACAGTCAGAGCGACCGACGTGTTTCTGCGTTGATCTCTGCCCAGTTGCTGTGGCACATGCCCGCTCCGCACCGCCGACCGCAAAGCTCCGCACCGCATTCTGTCGGCTGTGACGGGAAGCAGCCGGGAAGCAGGAGGTGCTCAGAGCGCGGGGCTGCGGAGCCACGCTCTCAGAACTCCCGCAGCGGCTCGGGGGGCGGTGGAGCGGATCCTCGGAGCTGGACGCACCGCCCCGCGGGGCCGAACAGGGGAGGAGCCGCTCCGCACGGGGCGCGCAGAGGCGCGGAGATTCACGCAGCACCATGCGGGACTACGAGGAGCTGACTGCCTTCCTGGGCGAGTGGGGCCGCTTCCAGCGCCTCGTCTTCTTTCTGCTCAGCGCCAGCATCATCCCCAACGGCTTCAACGGGATGTCGGCCGTGTTTCTGGCCGGTATCCCCGAGCACCGCTGCGCTGTGCCGCCAGGAGCCAACCTGAGCGATGAGTGGCGGAACGCCAGCATCCCGCTGGAGCTGCGCGGCGGACTGACGGAGCCGAGCCGCTGCCGCCGCTACCGCCTGGACGCGCTCGTCAACCTGTCGGCGCTGGGGCTGCGGCCCGGTATCGACGTGCAGCTGGCGGAGCTGGAGCAGGAGCCGTGCCTGGACGGCTGGGAGTACAGCCGCGACGTGTACCGCTCCACCGTCGTCACCGAGGTGCGCGGGTGCGGTGCGGTGCGCGCTGCCGGAGGCGCGGAGGCGCGGGGCGATCCCCGGGGTGGGGGAACAGAGGGACAGAGGGGGACAGAGGGACAGAGGGACACCACCTCCCGCAGGGCGAATTCCTGAGAGAATGTGTCGGATGCCTGATAGAAGGGCTGGGGCAGAGGTGATGCTCTGGGGGAGGTGAGCGGGAGCTCTGCAGCAGCCCGTGTTATCGCTGTGTGTTTTCATTTCGAGCGCCGGCGCGGTTTGTTTGGAGAGGGATTTTCTGTGGCAGAGAGGCTGAAAATAGAAGCATGATGGTTTCTCCCTGCTGTTTCCTCCTGCTGTTTTCTCCCTGCTGGCACGCTGAGCGTCCTGGCTAATTCCCATTGATTCACCTCTTGGCACGAGGATGCTACCACTGCCAAGGGACACAGCGTGTGGGGCTTTGGTGACTGGGGGCTTTGTGGACAGTGGTCGGTCGGGGAGCTGGCTCTGAGGTGTGAGCCCGTGGCCAAGCTGCCCTATTCGACTGTAAGCCTGTACAACGGCATCACCATAAGCCTGTGCAATGGCAGGGACATGGGGACATCAGTGGTGACTGCCACAGGAGCGCTTCTGTGGTTTTGATTTAGATGGGCTCTCTGCCTCTGCTGGCGATGAGCTGTGCTAGAGCACAGTGTGATGCCCCAAAAGATGTGGGTCTGCTGTGCTCTTTGGTGTTGTATCAGAGGGTGATGGCAATAACCGGCTCAGCTCACACTAGTGTGTGGCAGCCGGTGGCCCCAAGTGTCCCAGGATGGGCAGTGTCCCCAGCTAGGATGGCTCCAAGTGGCCCGGGAGGGAGCAGAGCATCCCACACAGACTGAGGCCACTGTAGCCTTGGCCTTGGGGTAGGCTTGTGCACAGCTGTGGAGATCGGGATCCTGTCCAGGTCGTGCTCAGCAACGCCACCATTAAGCCTGCTGGTACCACAGGGTCACGTCCCATTCGTGCAGCCCATGGCTTGTGCTTGGGGTGTGGGCAGCAGTGGCTGGCACAAGCTGCAGCCCTGGTGACTCAGCAGGGCCATCTGCCACCAAAAACTGCTGCACGGCTGGGCAAGATCCTGCCAGGAGCTGTGGGGTGAGCCAGGGGCATGGGGACACCGATGTGGGGGAGGGGAAAGTGGCAGCAAGACATAGGGAGGGGACAGCAATCCTCGATGTGCTCAGCCCCCAGTGCTCACTGTGGGGTTTGCCTTGGGGACCTGGGGCAGAACCAAGGAGCCAGAGCACACTCAGTTTCAGTGGCAACCAAGTGCTTGGTACCCATCTGTAGACCAGATGGAGAAGGATTCTTGTTGTTCAGAACAGCATGAACATGTGGGAAAGATTTTGGGTTCAGTTTTGAAACGGGGAAAGCAGGCAGTGATGAAACCATGAAAAGGAGCAGTTTGGTTAAACTTGTGATGCTGATTTTTGTGCCCAGCATTTCTGTCTGTGTTCATAAAGACAAATCTGGACACATCATCAGGCAGGCTGCAAAACCGTCCTCAGCAGAGGAATAGAATCGGATGGCACAGGATGAAACACCGGAGGTTGTGTTCGATTCATTGAGTTGCATCAAATCCTGTTACTGCTGCTGGAATGGAGCAGGCTGGGGGATGCCAGCTCCGTGCTGGGCTGTGTGGGGATGTGCAGATCCCCTGGGCAGAGCATCCCAGGCTCAGTCACAGGGTTGATCTGAAAACAGATGACAGAGAAGGGAAAGTGCTGGCGCAATAGCAAAGGGCCTTTTGGTGTGGTAACAGTAATCACAACCAACTCTTATTCCTGGTGGTGAAAGCTTGGAAGCTTACCTGAACTTTGCTCTGCAGTGCACTTGGCCTGGAACGTTACAGTATTACTTATTTGCTGGTTAATGGATAATTAATCCAGCAGAGGCCATTTGGACACCTGTCTATGCATGGTGCAGCTCTGTGTCACAGAGTGCAGCAACCCCCATCAGCAGCACCGTTCTGCTGAGCAGCCCCAGGTGTGCTGGGGGGCTGTGAGTTCGGCTGTGTGTGTGCGTTTTCTGTTTGTCAAATGCAGTGAGTGCCTTTAGACAGAAATCCCAGCCCACCACCAGCTGCTCCATGCTGCATATTGCATCCTGCAGATGTGCAGGGCTTTGACCCAATGTCAGCAATTCCTGCTGTCTGTGTAGCGTGTCATGGGACAGCTGGTGAGAGGCATTAGGCGCTGCGGAGCACGGGATCAGTGTGTCTTCAGCTGGTGCCTTTGGCTTTGTGTAGGCATTTTGGAAGTGCTGACCCCTCCTCAGCTCCCACCCAGCAGTGCAGAAGCAGGCATTGAGATGCTGCCCTTTTAGGACAAGAGATGATGGCCTCACGTTGCATCACGGCAGGGTCAGGTTGGATATTAGGGAAAATTTCTTCTCTGGAAGAGCCATCGGGTGCTGGCACAGCTGCCCAGGGAGTGGGGTATGGTGGGGTGGGTTGGGTTGGGCTTGGGGATCTGAGAGGTCTTTTCCAATCAACGATTCTGTGATTAACTAGTGACAAATATTAATCCTGAGGCTTCATTTCCAACTCATGGGCTGAGTCCATGAGCCCTGAGCTGTCGGGATGCCTCCTGGTGCTCCCAGAGCAGCATCCTGGTGTCCAATGCAAGCCTGAAGCCAGAGTGGGTCAGGGTCACTGGGGACAGCTGCCACAGCTCCATCTATTTGCTGGGTGTCACATTTTCATGTCCTGAGTAATGGTCTGTGTTGGCTGCGCATTCTGGCACCGCACTGTTTGCTGACTGCAGAAAGTTGGGCGAGTCAGGACATGGCAACTTGGAAACCTTCTCCCTTGTTCGCTGTCTTTTTGGCTTTTCTAGGAACCTTCTACACCAACTCTTACTTGGAAATCTCAGTGCTGGGAGATCACAGGAGGGCACAGCACAGTGGCACAGTGGCACAGTGCTGGCCCAGGATTGAGGCCCATGGAACCCAAGCTTGCGCCGTGCAGGCGCAGCCCTCTTGCCTTTGTTCATTTTTTTTTCTGAAGAAACTCTTGCTTTTCGTGTCCCGTTTCCTGAAGCTGAGTTTCGCTTTGTTTTTAATACAGGGTTTGATTTCCACCAGGTTTACAGAGATCTCCATTCCCTTTGACAAGATTCACAGATCCCAGTGCACACTTTCCGAGAGCAGCATCCCTACTCCAACATTTCAGGAAATGGAGATGATGATCCCTATGGGTCCCTTCCAGCTTGGGATATTCCATGACTCTATGATCCCTGCAAGTGTCAGAGCTCTGCTCAGCTACCTTTGCCCTCCATTTTATCAAGTGCAATTAAGATAATCACAGATGAGTGCCCAGTCCTGGCCTTTGCCTACCCAGCCCTCCCAGCAGGGACAAGATGCTTTCTTTTAGGTACTAATCAGATTGAAGGGGTTGAAGCACACCTCCTGGTTCCTCTCCAAAGGACGAATCCTGGCAGAGGCAATATCCCTGCTCTCGATAGCAAAGCTAATTACTGAAATTACACTGCACTTTGATCTGGGGCTGGCCCGCCTACCTTCATGGTACGCTTGTCTCATCCATTTGAAGTTCTGCAGAGCCCCATAGGTGTGCCCTGGCCAGGGCTGCTCATTGGGGTGTCAGCAAGCCCTGCTGCACTCGTAGTGCTCTTCTGATTTTTTAAGCTCTGTGTGGGTGCTGGGTGGAAGTTTCCATCCTGGCTCCCGTCCCAAAGCTCGTCCCAGCTGCGAGGGTGAGCGATGAGCACCTGCAGGCTGCAGGGGGAAAGGGAACGTGCAAAACCATCTGTGTGAGAAAATAGTTTGTTCTGTGTACGCTCTCACATAGATTCTGTCGAACCCACAAGCCAGAGAGCCTGAGGATGTGGGTAGTGAGCATGGTGGGGATGGGCAGGGGGTGGACTTGGTGATCTTAGAGGTCTTTTCCAACCACAGTGATTCTGTGATTCTATCAGGTCTGGATGCAGACAGTCCCATGGGCACGGGCAGCTGCATGCTGACAGCAGAGACCTCAGAGTCCCAGCGCTGAGGATAGGGGAATTCATCCAAATTATATGGAAATGGGCACGTTCCTGGGAAGCAAGAGTTCCTCTGCGTGACAGAGGCTGAATGTGGGCCCTTCTCTTGCAGTGGAACCTGGTGTGTGAGGACGACTGGAAAGTGCCACTGACCACATCCCTGTTCTTCGTGGGTGTCCTCATCGGCTCCTTCGTCTCGGGGCAGCTCTCAGACAGGTAATGCTGCCAGCACTGCTCAGAGCAGGGCAGAGTCCAGGATCAGCCCCAACTGGAGGCTGTAGGACCCATAAGGGAGCTTAAAACCCAGTTCTCCACGTTTCAATCAAAACGTGCTGTAGCTTCTTTAGAAGTTCCACATTTCTCACCACAGCTAGATCCCCTCTTCCCAACCATGTCCTTGTCCTTCCCCAGGTTCGGCAGGAAAAGCATCCTCTTCTTGACCATGGCTGTGCAGACCGGCTTCAGCTTCCTGCAGATCTTCTCCAACAGCTGGGAGATGTTCACAGTGCTCTTCCTCATAGTGGGCATGGGACAGATCTCCAACTATGTGGTGGCCTTCATACTGGGTAGGAATTGATCTGCATTGGTTTAAGTGCTTGCTTAATGTATTATTATTTTTTTCTTCTTAATCTGCACTTCATTAAGGGCAGCATTAAATCCTTGTTGGTACGGTTACTAATTTAGGCCAGTATGATTTTTTTTTTTTTTCCTCCAGGATGCCTTAAGGGATCTCTTCAAGTAATTAGTTAGAGCCTGTACTTTCTGTAGGCTTAGAGAAGAAGGTGGGTGCAGCAAACATCAACACAGCCACCCATTCCTGTCTGTTAAGGGAAGGAGTTGGGGGGAGGCTCAGGGCTGCTATCAGCAGGAACAGGGCTGGCAGCAGCAGCATTTGGGGCTCCTCCCTGCCCAGCCCCAGCAGCAGAGGGATCTGCACACCTCAGAGCAGAGCAGCACTGCCATGGACAGCACGTAGCATGCTTCTCCTGCAGCATTATGTCACAGCCAGCCACTGTCACCTCCCTCCATCCTGAGGTCAGCTTTGCCCCTCATGCTGCGTTATTTGGGACCATGAAGGGGTTGGTTGGGGCCAGTTTGAGGCCCCCAGCATCACCCTGCGTCCATCACCTTGCATCCATTATGCTGCATCTGCCATGGGAATCTACTAGTACAGAGTTATGGGCTTTGGGCAATACAGGTGACCCTGATGGCTCTGGATAGCCACAAAATCCCTCTTTATTTTCCCAAGGGGAAACATGGGGCAGTGCTGTGGCTGTGGAGCTGCATTTTTTGGGGTTCTGCTGCAGCTCCTGGCAGAGCTGTAGGGCTGTGCTCAAAATGTCTGTGTTCAGGTGCTGGGGCTGTAAAACAACACTGCTTTGTGAAGGTGTGCTGGTTTCAGCCCAGAATTGCCATTTCCTGGTCTGGAGAATGAGGGCAGGGAAGGAGCAGAAGGGAATTGTAGCTGGCAGTTGTCAGCTCCTATTGGCTTGGTAGTGATACAAACCCTCTATTTATATGTAATGGTTATGAAAGAATCACGGAATGGTTTTGTTGGAAGGGATCTTACAGCCCCCTCAACTCCACCCCTGCCATGACTTGGCTGCTCCCCACCAGCTCGAGCTGCCGGGGACCCATCCTTGGCCTTGTCCACCTCCAGGGATGGTTTACAACGTCTCCAGTTCTCACTGCTAGGTGTTGCACTGGCCCCAGGCTGTGTCACACAGCTCTTGCTGGCTGCTGTCATGTGGCGATGCTGGTTGCAGCCACAGAGTGCTATCGGAGACCACTGTCCTCCTGTTTCATGCCCTGCAGCCACAGCGTGCTGCTGGCAGTGCAGCTTTGTGTTCCCAGAGATAAAGCAGCACTGGTTCCCACCCACAGACCAGTTTTCCTTCAGCAGCAAATTATTTGTTAACCCCAAACTGGTTGTGCTGCAGGTGGGGGCACTGGGATGGGGGGCAGCTGGGATCCCAATCTGCCAGCTGGGAAACCAAAGCCCTGGGAAGGGGCTGAGCTCCCCAGCACTGAGCAATGCAGAGCAAATAGCACCTGCAGCCTGCCCAGGGCTGGGCTTAACAGAGCTGTGGAACATATCTGTACAATACATATCTGTATTTCAGATATGAGGTTATCAAAGGTAATTTAGGTGCTCTCTGATCATTTTGTTTCCCAAGCAGAGGTCATTCACCTTCACACAAACCTCTGGCTGCTGCTGGGGGCATTGGCTGCCGCTGGGGCTCAGTATTTCCCATCTGCTGGGAGCAAAGCACAGAGCCTTCCCATTTCATTTCCACGTGGCTGCCTTTATTTCTGTTCCCAACTCATTTATGATGCTAAGAGGAGGACTTCATTAAAAGATACTGCCAGCTGTTTCTTTCTTAATTTGCGGCAGAGGAGAGCTTGGTGATCCAAATTGCTCTGAGCCCTCTGTGAGACCTGTCAGCTCTGATGGCAATAACACAGGAACTGCTCTCCTTGGCAAAGTCCACTGAAGTGTCACTTAAGAGGAACTGCTCTTTTCTGCCATTGTTCAGCTTATCTCTTTGTAAATGCACTAAAGTTTATAGTCGTGATCGACCAGAAAGAGTTAAATTGCTAATCCAACCTCCCTTGTTTTAAACAGGAACAGAAATTCTTGGCAAATCAGTTCGTATTATATTCTCTACGTTAGGAGTTTGCATATTTTTTGCAATTGGCTACATGTTGCTGCCCCTGTTTGCTTACTTCATCAGAGATTGGCGGATGCTGCTGCTGGCTCTCACCCTCCCCGGGCTGCTCTGCGTTCCGCTCTGGTGGTGAGTGTGGGTGTCCTGGGCGCCTCCTCCCCTTCTGGTGGATTTTCTTTTTCCCATGAGAAGGGATTTGCTTTGAGGTGGAGCTGGGGGGGAGGGGAAGGGGATGTTTTCTTTGTTGGCTGTTTTTTTGGGTTTGTTTTTGGCCAGTTCTGGGCTCAGATAACCGTCTGCTGATCCTCATGCTGCCATGGGCTTTTTTTTTTCACCAGCTTCCAGAGCAGCTTGGAAATTTTCGACTTGCCTTATGACTCCAGGCATTGCTAATCACCTCTCAGCTTACCCTGTGGAATTGCCCAGTGATCTGCTCTTAACTTTTCTTCCCTGCTTTTTCCTTTAAGTCATTCTTAGTGAGGATTCAACTGCTGCTGGGCTGTGAGATCTCAGCAAAAGGCCAGCAGTTCACTGTGCTATCTGGTCCAATTCTCCCCTGAGGGTTATTTTGCTCATTTAACTTGAAATGTCTCAGAGTCCTTTACCACAGTTGTGTATCCCTCTGTCCCAAACTGCTGCTCGATGGAGAGGTTGGTTTTGCATGCAAGCTTTCAGATTTCTGCTATGGGATTGGCACCGTGAGGCATGAGAAATATGTCCCTAAGGCAAGGCTTCAGAGTCCTGCTTTGCAATTTGGTGGGAATCTCTATCAAAGCATGCAGAAGATTGCTGCTTTCGGTATGGAGTTAATGTGGTGCTGATAGAACTCACATGGCACTCAAAGCCAGGACATGGGTTAGCCCTCCAGGGAGCTGCTTGGTAAAGGAATTATAGAATAACGGAATGTCTTGGGTTGGAAAGGGAAGAGGGTTTAGTTAAGGAAGGATGAGGCCTTCTGTCCTGTGTTTGGTGTTAATTTGCTCTACGCGTGCCTGGAATTGGTTGAAAACTGCCATCAGGGACACGGCCACCATCCTTTGCCTGGGAGAGCCTGCATCAGATCTGTGGTGGAATTGTCATGTTTTGTACATAGGATTCCTATGACACAGAGCTTTTTGATGCACCCTCTGCACATTTAGAGCATTCCCACACCGTGTGTTATTTCCTGTGAATAATTTTCTAAACCTTGGTAGCACTGCCCCCATTCTTGATGTCTGTGCAGTAACTGTGCAGCTTGCTGGGGGGCAGCAATGAATGAAAGCAGCCCTCAAGGAGAAGTGCCCACACTTCTGCTTCAGCACGAGGACACACACGTCCTTTGTGCCCCAGTCCTCCCCTGGTCCCAGTGGGATGGGTTGCATTGCCTGCATGCTTCTCTGCTGACTGAGAGCATCACTCATACAGAGCATCCATGTGGTTTTAATAATGCCTTACTTCAGTGAAAAGCGTTGAGTCATTTATTCTGAAACTCATTGCAGGATCATTCCTGAGTCCCCTCGCTGGCTGATCTCCCAGGGAAGATATAAAGAGGCAGAAGTTATTATCCGAAAGGCTGCAAAAATAAACAACACCCCAGCCCCAGCCGTGCTTTTTGATGCCACAGAGGTATGTGTCACACATCCTATCGCTTCTGGCTTGTTGTAAACTGCCAGAGCAGAACTGGCTTTCAGCCGCAGCTCGCAGAGGCTGGCAGGGCTGCTGGCCTCAGGTAAGTGTTGGGGCAGCGGTGCGAGATGAGCAGCCATAGGGCTTGCTTCCTGGCTTGCTTTGCTAGCAGCAAAACTTTTTTAGCAGAAGTTGGTTGTGGTTTTCAGAGCAAGGGTGACCCAGCTTCTGCTTCACCCTGGGGGCACCGAGGAGGCCTGAGGAGGACAAGTTTGACCCCATTCCAGCTTGGGGCACTGTCAGCTCTTTGTACTTTAACTACGGCCCTTTGCTGGGCTGCACGTGAGCACTAAGTCCAGGTCCACGTGTGCAGGGTCTGTGCAGCCCCAGGGATGCTCCAGCTGCACAGGGCAGCAAGTGCTGGAGCTGCACTTAAAGCACGTGACTAAGGCAAAGTCACTGAATCACATGAAGTTCTTCTGTAGGCCTGTTTTTTTTCCTTGTATTTCATGTTTGTTGGTGAAAAGGAGAAAGCCGAGGAACTGCTTACAGCTGTGAAACGGCTGGGTTTCGTGCCTGCCTCCCTACAGGAGCTTTGTCCCACTCTGGAGCTCCTGAAGTCTCAGAAAGAACCCAGGCCAAGCTGATGGTGACCATGGGTCTGTGCTGAGTTTGAATTTCTGCGTCTCACCAGCACTTGCAGTGTTTCTCCTGACATCTCCTGGTACAGCAATAGCAAAGCACTACACACCCTTTGCGACACTTGGAGCAAAATGCTGCACGCTGCCCCTGTAGTTGGCAGCACCAATTTATTGCGCTTAAATTTTGGCTGAGCTGCTGATGAGCTCTTTTCCAAACATCTGTGGTGCTGTAAATTCAAGTGCAAGTTCCATCTATGGGAAGCTATGGGCACCGTGGAAGCGTTATCCTTCTCAGTTTGTCCTTCATCCTGGATGTGACCTTTCAGGCTCTGTCAGCTGAGTACAGATCATCACTCTGTGCATTTCTGGCACCAAGCAGCAGCTCAACTGTGCTCATTTCGTGGGAACCTCGCATCCCAAGAGCCTGTCCACAGCAGCCTGAGGGTGACGGCTGCACCTGAATCTTCCCACTGAAGTATTGTTCAAACGCTGCTGTAAAGATATCCTTCAGAAACTATCATTCCTTCTTAGGAAAGGGAAACCTCTTTTCCCCTCACAGGAGGGTCAGGGCTTCATTACAGGAGGTTCATCTTCGCTCTGGGGCTGGGAGGAAGCCTGGCTGCCAGCACTGACCTCTGCTTGGGCTGCTCCGTGCCCCAGCAGGGTGCTGACCGGCTCACCTTGGCCTCTGCACTGAGACCCAGCATCAGTCTCCATCCCCCGCCGGCAGCAGGCAGCTGAACTGGTGTTGTGCATTTATCTCCCACCCTTCTGAATGATGAGCAGAAGAGAGCCGAGTGCACGAGCGCACACGCACAGAAAAACGCCTTCACTCATGAGGTTGCTCCTGGAAGGACTGTGTTAGATCCTTGAGGAAGTATTAATGTGCCTTTCTGGCCATCTAATTTGTGTGCACAATGCAGCTGTACCAAATGCTGCCTTTTTTGACCCAAAAAATCAAGCCACCACAGAGTGCTGCTGGTGCAGGCGCCAGCTCCGCTAAGGACTTGGGCTGACCCATTATCCCAGTGCAGTCGTAACTTCCTACTGCCCGAGCTGTTGGTTTGCAAAGGTTGTTGTGCTCTGAGGTGTGTGGGAATTTTTTTGGTTTTGTTTTCCTTTTTCCTTCAGATGCAGGATTCGAAGCCTCAGCAGCAGCAGAAGGCTATCCTTCTGGACCTATTTCGAACCCGAAACATTGCAACTATTACTATTATGTCATTACTTTTGTGGTAAGGAAATGTGTATTCCTAAAGTACCCAGGCAATAGAACAATCTCTGATTTGAGGGCACGTGTCACAGGTTTAGATAATGAGTTTCAGCCTTGGTGCCTGCCCACAAACAGCCCTTGGCTGGTGCATGTCCCTCAGTAGCCTCTGCACCTGTGCTGCCTTAGCACACAGGTGTGGAGGTGTAGCCTCAAGTCAGTGTAAAACAAGCAAGGAAATCGTATGTAACAACCTGTGTGTGTAATTTTTTTTAAGCTCCCATCTCTGTAGCCTCTGTTTGAAGAGAAATGTCTCATAGCAGAGGCAGCATCTCAGTAGCATAACAAGCACCAAAATCAAGGCCAGTGCTTGTGCTGTTCTTATCTGTGAGGTCCTGGTCCCTGCCTGGGCAGCCACGAGGAGTGAGGACCGAGCAGTGCATTGCAGGCAAACTGTGGCCCCTTTCTGTATCTATTTCCCCACAGGAGGGACCTGGCCAGCACACTCAGGATGCTGTAGGGGGGCAGGTCTGAAACCTGAACATCCAGCTCTGCTATGAAGGTTAAAGTCAGATGTATGCAGACTGCTGAGGGTGGGAGAGCCCATCAGTGGAGCATGCCACAGTTGGCATGCGAGGCTTCTTAGTCTTGTGGTTGTCGTTGTTAATGAGCCCACTGCAGGGAAAAGCCTTTGTGAGCGACTTCCACAAAGGCTCACACTTGGTGTAGAAGGCAGAGGAAGGACAGAGAAATCCGAGGTCTGCAAGCTGCTGTGGATGTGGTCACTGGAAGGGATGGCAGAGTTAGAAAGATGGGCTGCCACTGAGATGGCTGAGCCATGGTGTCCATGGTGATGCTTTGCGACATCTGATTTTTGTAGCAACCTCTGAGGCAACACCGGAGGTGTTCAGAGCACAATGTTTCGGGGATCATTTGGTGTTATTGCTTTTCTCAGGTTTTTCACCTCCGTCGGTTACTTTGGCCTTTCCCTCAGCACTCCAAACCTGCATGGCGATGCCTACATCAACTGCTTCCTTTCAGCAGTCATTGAAGTCCCAGCATACATCATTGCCTGGCTGCTCCTGCGCTCCCTGCCTCGCCGCTACTCCATATCCAGCACCTTGGTTTTGGGAGGAGGTGTTGTCCTCTTCATTAAGCTGGTTCCTACAGGTACAAGATCCAATGCACCCATTAAATAAAACCTTGTCGTGTTTTATGCTTCTGTCTCGTGGTTCTGTGAAATGAATGGAAACTCTGATCAAACTTGGGATCTGAGGTTGAATTTGTGCCGATTGCTAGCAATGATTCTTTTTCCAATGCACACATATATGCTGAGTTGCACACTGCTCTCAATTGTTGTGTCAGATTTCTGAGCTTTTTATAGGCGAGGGAACCAGCCAAAAGTGTACTGTGATTTATTTGCTTATGCAGAGAGGCTGAAACCATCCTGCAAGCCTCCCAGACTTCACTGTGTGCAAACCTCCACTGAATTTTGCAAAATAGGGGTGGATTTACACTTGTGCTTCGTTACTGTGTAATATGGAATTTTATTCTGTTTCAAGAATGCCTTTTCACTGGGAGAAAAGCAAAAACTGAAAAGTACACAACAAGCTGTGCCTTCTGCAGTGCGCTCAGCAGGGAAGCTGCAGCCAAGTGGGACCAATAGGCTGCAAAATTAGCAAGAAAATAAAACAAAAAATCCCACACAACTCCTATGGGAAAACAAAACAAAATAGGGACCTTGGGAGGTAAAAGAAATACAAGGACTGAGCAAAGAGTGTTGTTCATTCATCTTGATTTTTATCTTTCTCCTCCAGATCTCAATGTCCTATCCGTTTGCTTGGTGATGCTTGGAAAGTTTGGCATCACAGCTGCATTTTCAATGCTTTATGTCTACAATGTGGAGCTGTACCCAACGCTGGTCAGAAACATGGCAGTCGGGGCTATGTCCACAGCTTCCAGGCTGGGCAGCATCATTGCTCCCTACTTTGTTTACCTGGGTGAGATATCCAGAACTCTACCTTGAGTTGCATAATTGCCCGTAAAATTACCTGAGCTTCTGAGGTGTAGGTTCAGCTCTTAGCCCTCTCCATTTGCTGTCTTCTAAGTCCATTCTCTCACACTGGGTCTGAGTTCTATATTCTGCACTAAGCCAGGCACCTTGACATTCATTCTGCCTTTTTTTCTTACTGTTTACATTTCGATCTATGAGCAGAAGTATTCATTTCCCAAAGAGTTTGGTTTTTTTTGTGACATTCTTTAACATCCCATTCTGATGCACAAAGACTTGTGCTGCACAAAGACTGTGCAATGCAAATGGGAAATAAGAGACAGAATGGCTGTGATGCTCCTTGGGGTCTTCAGTCTCTGCTGCAGCCTAAGTAGCAGTAACAGATATAGACAGGAATAAGCTTTTATTGTTATGTTTTTCTTGCGGGTTCCCATAGGCTCAATCTTTAAAAAGTCTTGTTGCAGCCATCAGACTAATTTTCTAAATGTTAGGAGGTTTTAGGAGGAACTGGTGAGCTGCTGAAATTTGCTACAGCTCAATCAGGCCCTTGCAGTTTGTCCAGCTCATGAGCACTGAGGAGATCAAATCACAAACTTTGGCTCCAAATGTGAAATACCCAGAGGTCTTCATTTTAATCCTAGCTTATTCCTCACACTGGAAATCATGCTGCTATATCCCAACTACAAAATAAAGCTGTCAAGTTCAGTTTGGTCCTTTCTCTGCCTTGCTTTAATTCCTAGCTAATCCCTTTACTGAAAGACCTCTGAAGTTCTGTGTTGCTGTGATGAAAGTCCTGCACTCTGAATGCTGGTGCACTAACTGCAGGCTGCTGGCAGGGGCCGCTGCTTTCATGCTCTAAATCAGAAACTGAGCAGACCAATGTCAGAGCCTCCTGTCTGCCCCTGCAGTGACGCTTTGTAGAATCATGGAATTGTTGGAGTTGGAAGGAACCCTTAAAGCTCATCTAGTCCATCTAAATGAACAGGGATACCCACAGTTCCATCAGGTGCTTCCTCTGCTTCCAAAGAGGAAAGTATGTAAGAGTTCCCCCCCCCTATTGGTCCGTTAGTCTGAATTTGGCCTCTTCGCTGCATTATTCCAAATGAAATCTGCATTGCAATGACATCTGAAATGTAAACTTCATGCGTGGGTTCGTTGAAGGTGGCCCTGTAATTGATCTTCTCCTGTCCTGTGTTCTGCCAGGTGCCTATGACAGATACCTACCATATATCCTCATGGGAAGCCTGACTGTGCTGATAGGGATCCTCACTCTGTTTCTTCCTGAGAGCTATGGCAGTGCTCTGCCTGAGAGCTTTGAACAAATGCTGAAGGTGAAATGGTAAGTCGGCCTTCATTCATCCCATCTTCCACAAGAATTCAGGGCTTCTTTGTACAAAATCTCTTTTTACAATGAGAAAACATTTCATCGGATCTATTGCAAAACATCAGAGCTTTCAGAGTGCCCTTTAGATCTGTTGCTGTTAATTCTACAGTCAGCTCTGAACCTGAGCACTGATGTGCTTGAAGGTGAGCATTGCAAATAAATGCTGACCCCCACCAGGTGCTGCTTTGGGTACCCTAAGCAGATGTGCCCACTGAAATCTGTGTCATACATTGCAGTGCTGATGCAGTGCAGACAGTGCTTGCTAGTGGCTGTGGTTGGGAAATCAGTGCAGAAGGAGACTGAATTAGTTCAAGTGCAGCTGCATAGACACCATACACCACTCAGCCTTGTGAGGGAGAGTGAACAGAATTTGCCCTTCTAGGGCAAAAAGCCAACCAAACAAAACAAGCACATGGAATTGCCTGTAGCTAATGCCTGGTTGGTAAAGGAGCTGACATTGTGCTTTCAGGGTAAGAAGATTTCTCAGGCCGAGTTCCTTGATAAGAGCATGCTGCTCTTTTTTGCAGCTAGGGACTTCTCATATACCTGACGTTGCTTTTAGCTCTGCAGTTGATGTCCAGATTCCCTTTGCAGACATCTTGCATAAACAGAATGAAGTAACTGAATTACGGTCAGTGAATCACGCTGAAGCTCAGAATGTTGTTTCCTTCTCCCATCCAGAAGGGCATCCTCCAGAGAAGGCCTGTTTTTTTTCCAGTGTTTGTATCAGTAGTGTAACATGGTTATTTTAGCAGTGCTAATTTGGAGGGCTCGGTGTCTGCTCTCACTCTGTAGAATGTTCTCTGCCTTCTCAGTCTTTTACTTGCTTTCAGTTTCAGGAATGGGCAACAAACCACTGGCACTAGGAATTCAAAGGAGAGTCCTAAAACTCTCACGACACCGTTTTGAAGAAGGACGCACACACTCCGAGGGGCTGGAAGAACAAGACTTCAAAATGCATTTTCTGCCACAGGAAAATGAACAAAAACCCAACAGCCAATGCTATGGCACTGTAGTTATTGTCCCTTGTGCTACTGTACCCATGTACCTAATTTCTGAACAGATGCTGTCTGCTCCCATAGGGCTCTTAGTTTGTAATTCAGTGTTCTGATTCCTGGAGTGTGTCAGCAGGTCCAGCTCCTGTTGAGAAACAAAGGTCTGCATGTGCTAAACTTGAGGAGTATTAATACAGTGCACTCTGTCATGTACTCCTTGAAAGCTGCTAAGAGAAAAGGAAGAAGGCAGCAGCGGTGATGGTGGTGGTTTTCTCATGCTGTGCGTACTGACTGCAGGAAGGGAAGCTGGCTGTGCCTTTGAACATCTCACACATCTCTGAAGGAAAGATCCCAGCCTCATTTGAAATCTGTAACCAAGGCCTGGGATCCACTTCTGATCCATGTGTCCCTATAGAAGCTGATGCTTTTTCATCAGGCCTGAGCCTGCTGAAGCCGCTGGGCTTCGCCAGTGTTGAGGTGTAAGGACTGAGCAGGGCTCTAGCTTGCTGATTCCTTTAGATGGGCCATGCCCACCTTCAAAAGAAACAGGCTTTATCGACTAAGTGGTCCTGTTCAAACATGCTCTGCATTTTCAGCTTTTGTGTTTCTCATAGTACACTGACATAAGCAACTTCTGTATCTTTTTGTGGTTCTTTTTCAAAGCATTTCATTTCTCCTCTGAATATATGCTACATTATGCTGTACCTTCAGAGAAAACTCAGTTTTGCAAGCCTTTACAGAAACCTTTGTGCCATTTACAAATTTAAAGGAGGTTTGATGCTTGCAAAAATCAGATGTTCTGTACAAGAGATTGTAATGTGCAGCTATTAAGAACTGAAAAGGGCTCACTGGGGACCATACTTTTTTTTATTTTCTTTTTTCTTTTTTTATCCAAAGCAAAAATAGTGCTGACAAAGCCAGTATTTTGTTTTTCAAGACCTATAGCTTATGTGTGTGGTTTCTTTTTAAAGTTCAGCAAAGCTACATGAGACGAAATGTTGAATGTAGTAGAGCGTAGATTTGTGCTACTACTGTTTTACAAGCACTGCATAGTTTGAGAAGAAGTTTAATGCCTTTTACTGCTCTATTTAATGGTTGTGTTTGGACTTCTTGGCTGCATGAAATCTCTCAGGCTGGGTAGGCAGATTTTTATCTTCTATGAAAACCATTTAGTGGTGATTCACATTCCGTTAAGGCCAACAAAAGCATGCAGTCTCCTCTCTTAATGTGAGAGTTCATGGCAATTTGTCTCATGTTGGCGTTTTGCAGCAAGTGAGCATCTCCCTGTAAGTTCAAGCACAACTGTAAAGGTTTATAACATTTAAATGCAAGGAACTCGTGCAATCATCTCAAGCTGCTCTTTGGGACGTAGCAATACTACTTAATTTAATATTAATTCTCTGCAGTCATGCTTTTTGCCATAAAAGTCATGTGCCATAAGGCTAACCCACATCCTCATCCCTTCTCAAACTGGAATTTCCTCAGTGACGGCAGTATTTAATTCTTCATTTTACTTGTTGCAAAGTTGATCTATCCAATAACTGTTTAAGCATAACTAGATTTCTGAACAAAACCTTCCTGTTGGCGTAGGACAGGTCTGAGGGCTTGGATAAATATAGGTGGCCTGTATTTTTATGAAGATTTTTATATTAAGTTCATACTTATTTTATGTGATTGTAGGCTTAAGTATTTCTGAAAGGTAAATATTTTTATATTCTTGAACTTTTTAGTATCTTAAAACTAGATTCCATTTTTTAAATAAGGAAGGGGGTTGTGTTTTTTTTTAAATGCTTTGTTTTAATTGGTCTTATTTTTCTTGCTTTTACCATTGATCAAAAGCTAGTGTCATATTTTAGTATTTTTAATAGCAAATTAAAAAAAAAAAAAAAAAGCAAGAGTGGAATGCATTATTGACAAGAATGTGATGTTGTTATACGGACTCAGTGTGTGTGAGCACAGTCAGAATGAGAAAATGAGATTGCTTCAGCTGATGAAGCACTTGTGAGGAGGATTTCTGTCCTCTGACCATAGCTTTCCCAGGCCAGAACAGGGATTTCTGAAGGAACTCAAAGAGCAGCAGCCTGCTGAAGAATCATAGAGGGATGAATCTGGAGGGCAGGAGTGCCAGATTCTGGCAAGTTACTGAATTTTTAACTGTAAAGCTGAAGAAAACAGAATTGGCTTAGTAACTGTTGACAGAAAATAAACGTATTTCTGATGAGAAACCCAAGACTTTCACTGCAGTCTTCAGTGAGCTGTGTGTCAGATGCTCAGTGGGCTCACTGTGGGACCTGTGTGCTCACCTCAGCTGGGAGATGCACACACAGCTCTGACCAGAGGATGGGAGGGAAGCACAACTGGATGCTCCCACCGATCGCACTGGGCCTCAGCTCTTTCCTCTGTCACATTTACCTGGGTCTCTCTGTGTAACCTCTTATCGTCAGTAAGATCTGACACTGGTTTGTTGGATACCTTAAAGAACACATAAACACATAGTTGTTGTCACCTGGGAACTCCTGTCTTTACTGGAATAAAACATACACTAGCATTGT
Organism: Centrocercus urophasianus; assembly: GCF_019232065.1. Lineage (NCBI taxonomy): Eukaryota > Metazoa > Chordata > Aves > Galliformes > Phasianidae > Centrocercus > Centrocercus urophasianus. The sequence goes on from NW_024884822.1 coordinate 14,680,216, forward strand.
GTAACCTACTTTCTGTGTATTTTGTAGTTGAAATATAAAGTCTCCTAAATTTAACACTTTATTTATAAAGATGTTTAAATAAGTAATTAGAAATGAACTTAGTGTGCATAAGTTATGAAAATAAAAACTCAAAATAAACTCTTCCACGCAAGAAGCTGCTCTTCCCAGTTCCCTGTGAGCAACCTGGACTTGACCGTAGCAGCATTTCAGCCTTGCACCATCATCAGGCATTGACCATGATGCTGTTTTGTCCTTGCACCATGCACCTGGCTCTGACCATGGCAACATTTGGGCTTTGCACCTTCGACCTGGCCTTGGCTATGGTGATATTTTGGATTCTCACTGTGAACCTGGCCTTGACTATGGTGTCATTTTGGCTTGCTGGAAAGAAGCAATCCCAGCTGTCAGGCCATTGCCCAAAGGCAAACTTGAGGCCTCCCTCCATTGCCTGCTGCCTGCAGCACACCAGGGGCTCATCCCTCGCTCATCCCTTGCTGCCAGCCTTAGGCTGAGCAGAGCAGGAGCCAGAATCCTGGAACTGCGGGGGTTGGAATGGACCTCTGGCGATCGTTTAGTCCCAACTCCCTGCTAAAACAGGCTCCCTACAGCAGCTGCACAGGAAAGCATCCAGGCATGTTTGGATACATCCAGAGGAGGAGATGTCCCCATCTCTCTGAGCGCTCTGTGCCAGGGCTGTGCCACCCTCAAAATTCTTTCTCATGTTCAGATGGAACTTTCAATCACTGCTCTTCTGCACCGCTGCAGCTCCAAGAGGCGTTTATATGTTGAATTAGTCCTCAGCGATCTATCCAGATTGCAGTTATCATCCGACTGTTCGCTCCATGATGGTAACCAGCGGGGATCTCCCCATCCTTTTCGACCATCGAGCCCTTTTCCACCCTATTTTCTCCCTCTGCTCCCTCGGGAGTGGGGAGTGAGCTGTGCTGCAGTTGAGCTGCGCGTGGGGGCAGAACCAGCACGGGAACGCAGGCTGCGTACCATTCAGTAGGTGTAACTGCAGCTCTCTATTATCACAGCGCTTAGGACTGGAATCACACAGGCGGCAGCGCGGTCCCATCCCGTATCCCCTCCTGGCTCAGCCCAGCCCGCTCCGGGCGGATCCCCGGCCGAGCCCCCGCCGCGCCTCCGTGCCGGGCGCGGTGCATGCCGGGAGCTGCCGGCCGGGCCGCGCTGCGCCGGGTTGAGCCGGGCCGGGCCGGGCACCAGCGCCCGGCCCCACCTGGGAGCCCTCCGCCTGCTAACCCCACCCCCGGCCGCTCCCCCGCCGGCGAGGCCCGGCCCATGGCAAAGCGCTCGGCCGGCGGCTGGGCGGCTCGGGGCCGGCCGCTTCCTGCCTGTCGGTAGCGGCGGGCGAAGTTCGGCCGCGCCATGCGGGACTACGAGGAGGTGACCGCCTTCCTGGGCGAGTGGGGCCGCTTCCAGCGCCTTGTCTTCTTCCTGCTCAGCGCCAGCATCGTACCCAACGGCTTCAACGGGCTCTCCATCGTCTTCCTGGCCGGTACCCCCGAGCACCACTGCGCTGTGCCGCCCGGAGCCAACCTGAGCGATGAGTGGCGGAACGCCAGCATCCCGCTGGAGCTGCGCGGCGGACTGACGGAGCCGAGCCGCTGCCGCCGCTACCGCCTGGACGCGCTCGTCAACCTGTCGGCGCTGGGGCTGCGGCCCGGTATCGACGTGCAGCTGGCGGAGCTGGAGCAGGAGCCGTGCCTGGACGGCTGGGAGTACAGCCGCGACGTGTACCGCTCTACCATCGTCACCGAGGTGAGGGGCGCAGCCGGGCTTCGGGCTGAGCCCGCTCCGCGCCGCTCGGGCTCGTTTCTTGGGTTTGCTTCCAGCCGCACGGCCCGCCTGTCCGCCTGGAGCTCCGTCTGGAGCTGCTCCCGAAGCGGCAGTTGCCGGCAGGACGCACCGCCCGCACTGCGTTGCCTAGGGAGTGTGTGTGGAGCTCGGCACTGCTGTCCTGGGCTGCTCTGAGTGCTCCTGCTTTTAAATCTGGCGTGCTGCATTTAGTATGAGAGCTAGGCTTCTCTCTTCTGTTTATTTCCACTCGCAAAAGTGGTCTCCGGTTGCAGTGCTTTGGCTTGTGTGGCCTGTATGCGGTGCCTGCTGAATTGGTGCCAGCTGGTGTCTGCAGGAGGACCTTGGGGAGCGAGGGTCAGCCCAGGAACAGCGAGTTGTTGGTGGTTCAAGGATATCTCTTTAAACTTGTATATCAAAAGGGTTTGGTTTATTTTCTTACTAAAGGTGGCAGAAGTCATCCTGCAGGTGTGGCAGTTGGACGCTGTAGGGGAGTTCCGTTCTGTGCTGTGCTACAGAGGACCCCGAATTTGCTGCACATCAACCTGATATCCCCTGTCCTTGTTCAGCAAAGCTGTGTCCTGCCAGCAGAGCCTCTGATCCACACAGCCAGCAAGACTGAGGCTGTGCTGGTTGTGCTTGTGTCAGGTGCAAGGTACGCAGACCCGTAGGCACTGGCTGCCTTAAGACACAAGGAAATACTCGGATTTCAAACTGCAGAAAGGACTTCTCAGAAGGCTTGTTAACCGTTTATACCATGTAGTTTCCTGTTTGTACATGGGAGCAATCTTTGCAGAACTGTAGCAATGTTTTCTGCCCAGTGGCCTTTGTTCTTTGCTCTGCCAAGCAGAGATGGATGTTTGTGTACTTAGTGCCTGCTCACAGAAATCCTTCTTGGGTGAAGGACCAGAGTGAAGAAGAGAGTGTGGGAGAGATGCCCTGTTAGCGCAGGGAAGGGTGGGCATGGCAAAATGTGAATTGTGAAAACTTCCCTTGAACATGCACAGTCCTTAGGGCTTGGGCAGCTGCCACAAGGTGTTGCCTCACCTGTTTCTTAAAGAACTTCTTTCTTCACAAAGAGTAAAACTAGTTCCTGGTCATCAGTGAAACGTATGGCTGTGAAGGGATGAGGCACTCTCAGTAAGGCAGTTGGCTTCCTCTGGAATTCAGCATTTTGCAGGTGAATGTGCTGGTTTTGTCCTGAGTGCCACAATACGGTGCTTGTCCTGACTGAAGCGTCATTTGTCAGCACATTTTTCTCCCAGCTTCTTCACTGGGCTTTGACTCAGTGCGAGTTACGGGGTCTGAACTGTCAGAACATCCAGAAGCTCCGAGATCCCTAAGGGGAAGGAGCTGCTGACGTTCTGCTACGAGTCTGCAGCGGCTCTGCACAGTTTGGCAGAAGTTCTGTGTCTGGGGGAGGTAGCAGTTGGCTGCCCAGACTTCGTGCACTGAGGCAGCATTTTTTTCTGCCTTTAGTACTAATGCTTTTGAGCCAGTTTTGCAAGAGCTGTGGCCTTTTGCATACTTGCAGGTTTTCTCTGTTCAGCTTGTTTAAATTGCTGGCTTGGTGTTGCTGCTTTCATGGTTGACTAATGCTGTGTTTGGTTGCATATCTAGAACTTGTTGAATAATCATGAGGACCTTTGTCCCAGATTTCTGGAGCTGACACGGGGAGGGGGATGGGGCGTTTTTTAAGAAAGGTTTTTGCATAAATCTCTCTTGACTCCAGGGAAAGCCCTCCGTTCTGTTTCTGCTTAGCAGAGGAGGCTTAATGCATTCAGTTCTCATTTGAAGGGAGACTTCCCTTTTTTCCAACAGACACAGCAGTAGCCAGTCTGCCCTATGTAACCAGTTCTGCTGGAGCAAAGCACCTTTTCCTCCTTTACTACAGTGTATCGTGAGGCATAAGAAAAGCTTTACTTTAGCCAAAGTAATCCTTCCTCCCTGTGTCCCATAAAAAAAACCAATGTAGTCGTAAGAGTTCGCACGTAATGCTAGGTGAAATATTATCTGGGGTAATTAAGGGGAAAGGCCAACTTCTACTCCCAGTCCTGTGTGTGAAAGCCTGGTATCTGCTGTGGGATTGAACTGAGCAGTGCCTTGGAGCAATAGTAGTCTAGAGGAGTCACATCATGAGGATATGTTGGATGATGGAAACATTTTAGTTTGGGAGAATTCTTATGTACTCAAGTATGGAAATGCTTCTTATATACTGACACTTAAATAGATGAAGAGTTCTGTGTTCATCTTCAGTTTTATAAACGTGTTGTACTGTTCATCAGCCTGAAATCAGCCCAGTGCAGGCATCTTTTCTGCTTCAGAACTGCATGTTTTGAGCCTGTTGTAGTCTTAATGTTTGTCGGTGGCTATTTTTGCAAAGGAAGGATGCTCACTGTGGAGCTACTGCAGCACCCTGAAACCTGGTGTGATGCTGAGGCTCTGGATCCTTTATGAACACAGATGTGAATCAAAGCCAGGTGAGCCAGGTTCAGCTCTGCTGGGCCCATTGTTCACTGCCACACGGCCTCCTCCTGTGCAGGAAGTCGCACCCAGATTTCCATTATTCCTTGTCCATTACAAACAGCACGTCCTCTTTCTTGCTGCAGGGTAATACTGCGTATTTTTCTCCATCTCAGGAGCTGCCACAACTATGAATGTGTTATAGATAAGTACTGAGGCTGTGATTGATTTATAGGTGCAAAATGTGAGTGTTAGTAATTTTGTCTGAAGGAGAAATGTCTCATTTCCAGCTCATAAGTGGATGTGAGTAGCATCTGTACTGAAATGCTTTAGAGATGCAGTGGTTCTCATGTTGTGCTGTATGAAGCATGTGTTGCAGGGCTGTTCAGCCATGCGATGTAAAAAAGAGATAGGATTTTTAAAGAGTGATTGACCTCTTGTTGACGCCATTAAAACTGAGACAGTGGTCATTTAGAGGCGCCATGCACAATAAATAAGGGAGTAATGATGGATCCTGCTAGGATGTCTGTAACTTTGGATTGGTAATCCAGTTTTTTCCCAGTTTCTGGTGTCAGTGCCCTGTTTCCTTTCTTTTCCAGCCATTTCAGAAATGGGATGTTTGGGAGAGTTAATTTTTTTCACAGAAATTATGAAATGTTTGGTGTTTTCTTCTATGTTCTATGCAAGTTTTACTTCTGTGGTGGTTTAAAACAACTACAAGGGGAGAGCATAATGTATGTTTTGTAGATGCAGGCTTCCATTTGTAGATTAAAAGCTGTGAAAGAATATCTAAAAAGCAGAATCACAGAATGGCCAGGGTTGGAAGTGACCTCAAGGATCATGAATCTCCAACCCCCTGCCACATGCAGGGCCACCAACCTCCACGTTTAATGCTAATCCAGGCTGCCCAGGGCCCCATCCAACCTGGCCTTGAACACCTCCAGGGATGGGGCATCACAGCCTCCCTGGGCAGCTGTTCCAGCACCTCACCACTCTCTGTAAAGAATTTCCCCCTCATCCAACCTCAATCTCCCTTCCCTCAACTTAAAACCATTTCACCTTGTCCTGCAGTTATCAATCCTTTCAAAGAGTTGATTCCCCTCCTGTTTGTATGACCATGAAATATCTTAGATATCAGAATGTATTCTCAGAGGAAAAGTTGCTTAGTAATGCTTCACACTCTCGGTTAAATGGAGGCTATTTACATGGGTATGATGGAGACCAGATTCTGAATTGATGGCTGTAGGTACTCTGCTGTGAGATGGGCACAGGGGCTTTCTAAGAACCTGCCTTGCTGTACAGAGAGAAGCAGTTGGTGGGAGGGAGCGTGTAATGCTGGATTCACTTCAAAACTTCTTACTAAAATGTTGATTTTTAAAAAAGCAAATATTAGCACATGAGCCTATCCCATTTCTACTTTCTTATGCGCAAACATAACTGTGCACAGCTCCCAGAGTTTTTGGTGTTTGTCATAGTGCTTTGTGCAGGGATTTGGTTACCAGTATCGGGGAAGCACAGTTGATGCTGCAGAGGAACACGAATTGAGAAAAGTGTGGGGTTTTTTTGTTTGTTTTTTTTTCCACCAGTGTGATCCTGAATTATGTTGTTAACCTTGTGATTATTTCTATAACTTTCCAAAGGTATTTGGTAGCAGTTTGTATCTGTTTGCTGTGACACTCTAATTGCAAGGACTTTGGACGCTTTGTGGAGTTCCCCCATATTCAGACTTGCAATTGCCATGTTATGGTATGTCATCAAATACTGGGCAGACTTTATGCTTGAATATGATTGTCATGTTGTTATTAGCAGTTAGTTTAGTTCCTGTTATATCTCCTTGGAAGAGGTGGCAAAATCCCAGTGAAAGTTGGTTGCAATAAGGTGTCTGCATCAGTGTCTGGGTGGAGCACTGCTGGGTTTCATGTCAGGAACTCGTGAGGTGTCAGCTCTCCTTCCAAGGCAGGTAATGTTCTGCAAGCACAATGGTACAGTGCCCATAGACAGAAAAAGTAGATAACCTTTACCTCTGGGTGGCTTTGAAGTGCACAGGTTGCTTGGAAGAAGTACCAGGATGTGGCAACGTCATCAGCTGCACTTGTGGCCAGAACTTGCCCTGCAGCTGTAGTTTGGTGCCTTTGTTTGCACTGCTGCTTGGTTTTCTGCAGAACTCAAATATTTCATCTCAGAGTCTGAATTTCTTTGTGATTGTGGAGGCACGTGTGAGATTGCTGTGGCTCCCAGCTCATTGCTGCAGGTGTGAGGTTAATGATGAAGACATTGCCCTGATGAGCTCTGCGAGAAGTATTTACAGCCTAGTCAAAGTACTGCACTCTGAGTAGGAAGATAAGCTTAAATCACAACAGGTTATGTCCTTTTCCAAAGTTAGAATAATAATTGTGAGAGAACTCTGTGCCATGAGCAATGGGGAGCAGCGTGGAGGAGCCGACGCTTTGCAGGGTCAGTAGCTGCTCTTTGCAGTAGGGGCTGAAATGTATTCTTCTCCTGTTTGGAGCCACAGCACCTTGCTGAGGTGAGCCTTATCTGAGCCACTGGGGCAAAGGCTTTGCTTACTCAAGGGATACCAGGAAATGAAAATAGCACGTGATTTTAGAGCACTGGGTCACAGCGTGCTGTGTCCAAACAGCCCTGCCAGCAGCAGGAATCAATCAGTAACTGCTCTTGGGATGCTCACTGGCCTTCCAACCGTGATGCTTCAGTGACTTTTTCTTGAGCAATGTATGGTTCAGGGAAGGGTAAGGCTGCAGAGTGGTTCTGGAAGACCGATGCCATCATCAACACGAACGATGTGGACCTGTCTTGTGACTCATTAAAAGGCTGAGGACTTCATTCATTTACTGACTGGGGTGAGAGGTAACAGACCTGAAAATCCATCTGTTCTGATAGTTGTACCCGTGGAGTTTTTAGCTATAAATAAGTGGTATTGCACAACCAAGCTAGTTTTTCCTTGGAAACTCAACACTGAAGTTCTCTTTGGTGCCTGGTCCGAGTGCTTGTCATCATAACAGCTGCTGTAATTATGTGAATAGAGTGGGCAGAAAAACAAGATAGTAATTAGGGCACCGCCTGAAGGACCGGTGTGTTTCCACCTCTCAGGGCAGCCGTGTAACACATTTCATAGCCACAAACTTTTCCAAGCAATGTCTCTGTCTCAGCATTCACAGGAAATGTTTGTTACCGGGCACAGCATGCTGGTGTCCAGCAAGCCAAGTGTGGTGCAGGCTGGTGCTGAGCTGCAGCGTGGGAGACAGCTGGAAGGAGACAGGCCATTGTCAAGTACAGTGTTCAGCTTCTTTAGGGATGTAAAGTGATTTAGTTTCTTTCTAAAGGCCTTCTTTAGGAACAGTACTCAGTGATTTCTAATAACGTAACTAACATGTCTGGTTCCGGTGGCCGATGGAAAGGATTCTTGGTGAGTCTGTCAGTGCAGTGCTGGGAGTGGTGCTCAATTGCCTGATAAATACCATCACACGGAGACATGCAATAGCCACAGAAGCCTCTGGTCTGTGTGAATTTGGTGGTGATCATTCACTGTGTATTTCCAAGCACTGTTAGTTTTACCAGAGCTTCTTGGCTGGCGTAGCTTGTGTGAGCAGTCATCAGAGAACTGCTCAAATATTCTTCCATCTGTAACGCAGTGTTTGTGGCATGAGTGCAGATTAAATCATAAACATGTTAAATTTCAGCTTTTAATCTACGTTGTATTGATAATCATAGAATATTGTGGCTGGAAGGGATCCATAAGGATCATCACTTCCACTCCCTGCCCTGCACAGGGCCTCCCAAAATTCAAATCCTATTTCTGAGAGTCACCCCCTGCTTCACAGCCAGGTTAAAAACAACAGAGCAGAACCCACAGTACTGAACTGCTTGTAACTTGAGGAGGAAAGGAAGGAGTTGTTGGGACCAGCGTCAATATTTTCATTTCAACCTCTTCAGTGCGAATTGAAAACTCCCAAAGTTTCCATCACTAAAGCATCACATGGGGCCCTGTCTGAAGGATGGCGGTCAGCAGGACCTGGCCTTGTGTCAGAAGTGCTGGTGGCCTCCAAATTCCCCTCCTGTGCTCAGCACCCAATGGGGTGAGCAGGACCCGAGGGGCAGCAGCTGCAGGCAGAGCCCAGCATTGAGGGAGGGCCGAGGAGCATCCTTGCTGCTCTGTGCTTTCTTCTGATATTTATGAATATTGACACCCTTTTTTTTTTTTTTCCCCCTCAATAACCAAAACACAATTAAGACTCTTTCAATGAGAGCTGTTGATAGAAATAACCAAATAACATGAATGCTATTTCTGAAAAATGAAACTGAAGCAGGTAAGAGGGTTGCAAACTGTTGCAGTCTTCATTTAATAGTTGTCTTGGTTTTTTTTTTCCTTCCTATTTTTGCTAACGTATTTTCATTTTGAAAATGGTGTTTTTCTTGGTGTGTATTTCAGTTTGTGTTCTGAAGATTGCAACTGATCCTTCCCTGGAGAAGTGAGATCTGCTGGGCTCTGCAGGTCCTGTTGCAGACCCACGCTTTGCACTTAGGTCCCTGGTGAGCGGTGAAGTCTATCCCAAAATTAAATTGTCAATTTATTTTAAATGTAAATTTAATTACATTAAAATGTAATAAAAGAGGAGGCACTTTGCTCTATGTAGTTCAATTTCTCTTGAATTATAAATGTGAGGTTTTAATGGAAACGTTCACCATATGCAGGAGAAGACAACTGGGGTTTGTAGTGATGCCTTGCAAACCCAGCAGGATTAAAAGGGAGCTGAATGGAGCATGCAGTGAAATTGGGAGTGACCTTCACCTGCATACACAGGGGGAGAACCATAAGAGTCAGCCATTGACTGTGTAAAGAGGTGGTGGTGCTGTGGCCTCAGATGGGTGATCTGAGGAAGGATTGGAGCTGGTGGCGTTTGGCCTCTGCTGAGCAGCATTGGTTGGAGTTAAGTTTGTCCAGCTCTGTCTGTGCCTTAAATTGGTTGTTCTTTCCTTCCATGGAAGCTTTCTGCCCACAGGGCACGTTTCCCTCAGGCTCAGCCAACTTGCTTAGAAGGAGGGAGGGAAAATGCTGTTGATTTAAAGCCTTTCATGTTCTTTCTTCTTGCAGTGGAATCTGGTGTGTGACAATGACTGGAAGGGGCCCATGAGTACCTCCCTGTTTTTTGTGGGCGTGCTGCTCGGATCGTTCATATCAGGACAGCTCTCAGACAAGTAAAGTATATGCACCACAACCACTGGTCTTTGATGTGTTTTGCAAGCAGTTCTTGCATGTGAGGCTTGGTACAAGTGTTTTCTGTGACCTCTAACGTGTCCTAATTCTGTGAGTGCCCAATCTGAATGTACACTGTGTAGAGCACATGGCCTGACTTAGAGCAGGATGTCACAGGGGTCACTGGTAGGGGTGATATTTACCAGTTTATTTTTTCAGAGTAATCACTTCTGCAGCAAATCGTATTTATGCCAGAAAGTGTAAGCAAGAGATGCTTCACTTCTTTCAAACGTTTTCCTTGTTATGTTTGTTTGGTTTTTTTTAATATGCTGATCTGTGTAGTGAAGTGTTTGCTGTGTAGAGGTGGAGCATCTATTATTGTTTTTACACTGCAAATAACGTTGCTGACAGTGAGTTGCTCTTTCTGTCAGAAAGGAATGAGTGGTGTTTCAGCACACACCTAAAGGTGACTTGGCTGTGACCCTTGGAATATTATTTTCTCGTGTCCTGTGAGTCTCCTCATGTATTTAGAGTAGATGTGCATGTGCTGCTGAATCTTTGCTTCTTGCAGATGTCTTATCTCCCTAAGTATACACCTGAGTAATTTCTGAAGATTTAATTCATTCTGTTCTTTTCTTTTTTGTTTTCTTTTCATCTGATCCCTGGAAGGTTTGGCAGGAAGAATGTGCTGTTCGCAACTCTGGCAATGCAGACCATCTTCAGCTTCGTTCAGATCTTCTCTACCAGCTGGGAGATGTTTTCCGTGTTCTTTTTGCTGGTTGGCATGGGGCAGATCTCCAACTATGTGGCAGCGTTTGTTCTTGGTATGGAAGTCCTGCTGGGCCCAGAATGCTGTCTGTTGTCCTGTCTGCTTCCCTGCTTAGGGCTGGTTTGCTTTGTCAAGAAATGCTGTTAAGTGTTTGTCCTCACCACATGTGGATCCTCACCTCATGCTGTCTTTGGAAGTTTCCATTGATAGAAGTGCAGTCTGAATTAATTCAGTGAGTTACCAGAGGATTCAAGTGTTTCAACTAATAGAGAAATAGAGAATTCCAGAAGGTTTTATGGGTCATGGGCTAATCTAACCATCTCTGAAGTATCCTTTAAAGAAGCTAGTCTCTCCATAAGCTGCAGAAGATCCTATGGAGATCAAGCTGAAGCTAACTCCTAGTACATCAGATGGTTTTAAGTCCTCAGGTACAGTAGATCATAAAAACATAGAAATACAGAAGAGTTGGCTGCTTCTAGCTACAGAAATACTGTATGGTCTGATCAGTTACCTTCCATACTTACAGTTACTGGATTGATGCAAGATCATCACGCGAGGCAGAGCTGTGGTGCCTCCAATAATGCATGGCTGTGTAGTATGTCCCAAAGCCAGTTATTTGTGGTTGCTTTTATGTTAAAATACCAATCTTCGCTCTTGTTCTGAACAGGCACAGAAATTCTTGGCAAATCCATTCGTCTGCTATTCTGCACGTTGGGGGTTTGCATCTTCTATGCCTTTGGCTACATGTTGCTGCCACTGTTTGCCTATTTCATCAGAGACTGGAGGATGCTGCTGCTGGCGCTTACTTTACCTGGGCTGCTCTTCATCCCACTGTGGTGGTGAGTGCAATGAAAACAGAAGACTTTAGAAGTCTTGTCAATGGGTTTTTAAGAGCCAGATATCAGCCAGGCTTTAGCATTGAAAATTAGGAGTGGACAGAAGAGCAGCCATTGTATCCTTTGCTGTTCCCAATTCTTCAGACTTAAGTCTGCAGCTCTGTGAGTAATCTCTGTCTGATTCATGTGTGAAGAAGTTAGTCTTCATTTTCCTTGAGGGTTCTGGAAAATTAAGTGATTGTACATGGAAAAGGAGGAGGGGGGAGGGAGGAGAAAAGGGGAAGAGAAAGAAAAACCAAAACAAAAACCCACCTTCATCCTTCTGTACCAAATAACACCCATTGGGTAAGGCCTAAACTAAAGGCAGAATGAAAAAGCAGTTATTTTGGAGAGTGACATGGTGGCATAGATCTGACAAGCTGTAGCTGTAGAGCAGTGCTTGCACACCTGTGCAACCTCCTGCCCTAGTTAAGGAAATGCTGCTTTGCAGTGATGTGACTTGTAGAGCTCAAGTCGTCCACACGATGGTGGTGTTTCTTCACTGACACATAAAATGAATGCCGTTGCCTCTTCCTCCCATGCAGATTTCACATGTAAACGCTGCCACATTCAGCCAAGTCAAATAATGATTTGATGTGCCACAGTTACTAAGCAGGTGCCTCTTCATTTGCAGAATGCTGCTTGTGTATTATTCACATTTCTGAATTTCTTTAAACCGTTTTTCCCGTACTCTGAAAGTTTCTGTTGCTCTTTTTTTTTTTCACTTGTTTTCCCCTGCATCATTCTTCAGCTCTTTTGTACTTTTAAAATACGCAACACGTTTTAGTCTGTTCTTCAGCCTACGAGTTGGCTCTTGTCAATCTGATTTCTGTTGTCTTAGCTTTAATTTCTGCAAGACGTGTCAAGTTTTAAGCTCTTTGCGCCTGGAACAACATGTGTTGGTGTCTGGAGCAGCACGTTCTTTGGAAATGCTGGCATATTATTCTGAATCTTTCACACAGGATCATTCCAGAATCTCCACGATGGCTGATCTCTCGGGGCAGATTTCAAGAAGCAGAAGACATCATCCGAAAGGCTGCAAAAATTAATGAGGTTACAGCCCCAGATGTAATCTTTGACCCTAGTGAGGTAAGATTCACTGAGCAGTCAGGTTGTTTGCTGGGCCTGTTATTATCTATGGAAAGCAATGAATTTCCAGTATTGCCTGCACTGTATCATGTACTTTTGAAGTGGTTAAAAGTTCATCCTTTACTGGAAAGGCCTTAAAGCAAAATACCCTTTCATTAAGGTTTGAAAAGGCCTTGCTGCCCCAATCCTATGCAACATTCAAATGAAAACATCAAGACGTCTTTTTTTATTTTATTTTATTTTTAGCATGATTAACAGCTTTATTTTCTATTTAAACCACATTTTTGGAAGTGAATGTAATTAATTTGCTTTGCCTATTGCTTTGTGATCTGAATACATCCCAGATGAAGCCAGCAAATTGGCAGGAAGTCTCGTTTATCCCAGTGACTCTGAATACAGTGGATCTCCTTAACCCAGGCAGCTGACAAATGGCTTCTTTGGGTCTTCCAGGCACCTGAGACCTGGCCACACTGCACTGAGGAGTGTATGCCTTAGCACCTAGCAGGGAATTCAGTCTCCTGGTCTCTTAGTCTTTGTTTTTCCTCCAGCTTCTGATCTTTTTGGACAGAAGTATCTGATTCTGAGTGGCTGGTTATAGATAATACTTATGTTCTGGACAGATTTTATGCTTGTCTGCTCTAATAGAAAACTAATCCTAGCTGGTGGCATTGGAAATAGTGCTCTTCAAGTTCAACTTTGCTTTCATGTAGAGGAGATCAAAACTTGAGCGTCCTTGAGCTGGAGTAGTTAGCAGTAAAGTTGTTTCGTTTCCTTCAGGTATCTCTGAGCTGTTGGTATCCTTAAGCTGCAGAATGAGTTCCATGTTCATTTATTCACAGGTCAGACAGGCAAATTGTTTGCATAATCCAAGCACATCTGTAGTGTCTGTCTGGGCACAGTTGCTCTGCCGTATTCCCACTGACACTGGACACTGTCTAGTTGTTGATAAGAGAATTGCTTGTTCCTATCCTTGTATATTGTCTTGATTTACAAAGCTCTTGGGTCTTGCAGTCTGAGCCAAATGTTTAGTCATTAATCTCAGATGTGTTGCTGTTGAGGCTGAAAAGGCTTCGTTTGCCTTGCAGATCGCTGAGGTGCAGACAAACCTACTTATCTAGGCTAAATTCTAGATAGCAAGATAGACATACTGGTCTTGCTGGAGCAGAATGCCAGGAAAACCTAGACCTGATGCTGGCTTTTGCACTGGACTGCTATTGAAAGAACCTTTTTTTTATTTTTTGTTATTGCTTTCTTTTTCCTTCCCTCTCCTGCTTTAAGCATGAAAACTCACCCTGTGCCAGAAAGAGGACAGAAAATGAGCTCTGGCTCCAACATTCAGTGAAGATAATCATCCCTGGAATGCCTCCATTTTCTGTTCTTAGAAAGAAATACTGATCTGTTCCCCATCTCTGAGTGGGGCTGGGTTTGAAGCAGCAGAGCAGTTCACATTTCCCCAGGGAGGGGGACTGGAGCAGGCTGGATCGCAGAGATCAAAATCACAGCACATCAACTTCCAGAAACACAGTTTACCACTCAAAGCAAATGGAACTCAATTATCAGGGGTTTGTTTAACTGCAGAACTCCCAACCATCTTTTTTTCTTTTTTTTTTTTCCTTCTTTTTTTTTTAATAAGCTGTGACAAAATAATTTGTGCAAAGCCTTTCTTCATCTGCGGTCCCTTTATCCTCTTCTTTTGTGTGCTTTCTGAAGAAGGCTGGCATCTTCCCCTGAGGTTTTAGGAAACGTGTTTATGCTGCAGCAGGATTCTCAGAAACAGGCTGGCCCTGAGGCACTGTGCAGCTGGAATGGAGGAGCTCACGGGGCTGCTGTCCTCTGAAGTGTTTAAACTCTGAGGTTTCCAAACCAGTTTGGATTTCAAAACCAGTTCAGATCCGTGATCACAAACAGTCCATAGAGCGTCAGTAGGGCCTGGTTGGCTGAATTGCCTGACGTGAGGGGAATGAACAGGTTTGGATGACAGGTTTCACTCCAGATGCCTTCCCTTGTCACAGCTTCTTGCTCTGTCCTGTCCTGTTAAGGGGCTGTATTACCTGGCAGGGCCCTTTTTTCTCATCACTAATTTAAATTTTGCATTGTTCCTCGTTTTGTTTTGTGGTTTGTTTGGGTTCTCTTTTTTTTTTTTTCTTTTCTATTTTTTGTGTTTCCTGTTTGTAGGTTTCTTGGCAGCAAAGAGTGGCAGAACTGGAAAGCACAGAGGGAAGATCATGTGATTTAAGAGAAAGGGCTGTGAGCTGAGAAGCTGCTGCAGCTTGTGCAGGGGGAGGCTTAAGCTCAGGCAGAGTAAAAGCTATCCAGTGTAAAGAACTGCTTGCCTTTAAGAGAAAATTAAGGTTTATGAGGGCAAATGCACTGAATTGTGGAGTGCATGAGCAGTAGAATGCTGTTTTATCTTCCAGATCTTTAGGACAAAATACTGCTTGAAATAATGTTCACTTGGCTGCAGAGTTATATAAACTTTGTGCTTGCGAGATGTGGAGGAGAAAATACATGTTTTGAGTTGAGGGACAGGACTTGAGGGCTCCATGTCAGTCTCCAGCAGCTAACTTGCAAATTATCACCTGCCTGAGATGGAGGAGAGGCTGATGAGGAACTAAGTTTAACAAAGTGCTTTTATCTCTTTACTGGTATTTTGGAATGCATCCAACTTCTTCCATTGAGCCTGTCTGATGTTCCAGGGGAAAAAGAGTTGTGAGTTGAACTGATACAAAGCAGAGGATGCTAGGCCAGGCAGAAAGAGTTTAAAGGCCAGACAGAAGTAGTTTAAAGTAGTGAATGCACTATGTTGGAGTGGCAATCTGACTTTGTAATCATGTTCACACACCATAGTGTACGCAGTGCACACAGAAGGTGTTCAGTCTTATATTTGTAAATTAAAGCTGTTGCTTTGTAAGTCAAGCATGGAAGTTAAAATAAGCAGCTTTTATGGAGTCTAAGGGAAAGAAAATGCTTACTGATTTCAGCTCAAATGTTAAGTGAGTTTAAAGAAGGAGCAGCTGTTTTTGCAGATACTTGTATGTGGGCACAAGAGACGTGTTTGGTTAAAAGCAGAGCACCAGGTTCAGCTTTACAGCATACCAAAATGGCCCCAGGAGTACTCAGAATACTGGTGTGTAAGTCAAGCCAGTGGGCTTGTTGTCACAACTGTTCTGTTTGTGGGATGCTGATGTTCCATGCTTTCTGTTTGCTTGTTTTCAGCTGCAAGATTTGAGTTCCCAGGGGCAACAGACATACACCATTTTGGATCTCATTAGAACACGAAATATCCTCACTATCACGATTATGTCAGTGATTCTGTGGTAAGCAGGAGTGTGGTTCAGGAATGTGTCAGCACAACAGCAATAAAACAATAAGAAAGTTCCCTTTGGACACTGAAGTATTCTAAAGAGGTGTGGGCAAAACTGGTTAGCTTGAAAAACAATGGGCTGAAGTGACATCATGCTGTTTATGTAGGTTCCTTGTTTCTTATGCTGAAGAGCACATGGTAAATGAAGTTTTGCAATGAGAAAAAGGAGTCAACGTTGTGGAAGTTAGTTTTATTATCTTAAATGCTCTTGCAAATCCTGCAGAAAAGTATTTGGTAGCTTGGGGCTGGTTTTAAATTGGTTTTACCTTGTTGGTCAGTTGCCTAATCTGTTTTTATATCATTTCCCAAAATATACAGCATCCTATGCTGATTCACAGCAACGTTTTATATACACACCCATGGTATATTCTGAGTTATGAATTGAAATTCTCTGCAGGTGTAATTGCATCCAGGTTTGCCAGTGTGATAAGCTAAGGCAAACTGCTACTAAAAGTGAGTTCCAGCAAGAACAAGTAGGTTTGTTTAATACAAAAAGAGCTCCTAAAAGCCCCGTGTTGTACAGCATTATGGAAATTACTGCATAATAACTGCTACTGAGGAGAACAGCTTTACTGGCACATCATACACACCAGCAGGGGGATTACCTCTGTTGTCCCAGGCAGTTTATTTTTAAGCAGTTGAACCATGAAGGTTGCTCTCATGTGAAGTGAGAAGAAAAGAGAACTGAGTTTTGGTCAGTGATACACTGTGCTGTAATTCTGCTCTCGGTTCTGCTATGACACAAATGCAGTGGAAGGGAAGTGCTGAGTGCTCTGTGATGATCTTGGACAAATCCTGAGCCAGTGTCATTATTTACCATGTGCTAGTGAGGCATAACCTCCTCTTCCCAGTGTCTCTAAAACAATATAGATTTCATCACCAAAGACACCTCTGTGTTTCCCCTGCTCACGTGTGCCTGTCTGGCAGTGGCACAGTTAAGATGGCACTGTTCCCAGCCTCTAAACTCCATCCTGTTAACCAGGCACAGAGCCATGCAAATACAACTTGAATGCTATCCTGCCAACTCTGGGCACGGCAGAGGAAATCCTAGGTTGTTTGGATCTGCCAGGATGCCATCCTCCTTTTGTCTGAGCTCATTCAGCAGGGCGGGTAACGACCCAGGCCGCTCTGAAGAAGGATCTGATGGACCATGCTCTGTTTTCAGGATGATAATCTCCGTTGGTTATTTTGGACTTTCTCTCGACACACCCAACTTGCACGGCGACGTCTATGTGAACAGCTTCCTCTCAGCAGTGATTGAGGTCCCAGCCTACATCATCTCCTGGCTGCTGCTTCGAAATCTCCCCCGACGGTATTCAATGGCTGCTGCGTTGTTCTTGGGAGGCTGTGTTCTTCTCTTCATTCAGCTGGTGCCTTCACGTATGGAATCGTTAGTTGATCTCAAACACACATGATAGGCCAAGTCCAGTGCCGTGCATTGGGCAGATGTGGAGGAAAAGTATCCTGAAGGGACTAAATATAGACGTATGTTTCCTATTTTTGCCA
Source organism: Centrocercus urophasianus (assembly GCF_019232065.1). NCBI lineage: Eukaryota > Metazoa > Chordata > Aves > Galliformes > Phasianidae > Centrocercus > Centrocercus urophasianus. The sequence goes on from NW_024884822.1 coordinate 14,697,315, forward strand.
TCCTTCCTTGGTTCTCAGTGCTCCAGCACCGGGAGCTCACAAAATATACCAGGTCAGATGTGTTTGTAAAGACAGGTCCTTGCTTTTGTGGTCTGTTTGCATCAGTACCATAGTCCAGTTTTGCCCTAATGCAGATCTTTGGCAAAGAGCTCTGGTAAACTCGTGCAGGTTACCTGAAGGCTGCAGAACTTGCTGCTTAAAAGACTGCCACTGACTGCCTTTAGAGCTTGTTTGAAAGTTAATGTGGAAGTATTTTTTAAAAGCAAAGATGCTTGCACTGCATTAAAGTTAATAGTTAACATTTTGCAAATCTGAGGAGGGCAAATCAACATTTATTGGATATCAAACCAGCATGCATCTTCAGGGTAATGAGATTGAGGGCTATAGACTCCATCAAATACGGTGTCATATTTGTGGTCAATATATGGAGGTCAAATTCAAGTATGATGTGGGAGTAATCTTGTTGCTTAGCACTTCTTTATTCTTTGATTTATGAACAAATGAGGATGAGTTCATTTTACATAGGTAATTATGAGTCACTTTTTTTTTTTAATTAGTTGGAAACTGATATGATCTGTTTTGATTTTCCAATCCAGCTGTCCTGGTTAAAGGACAGCATTGTAGAAATGACTGGATTGTAGAAACCAGAGTAGCAAAGTGAAAATGACTTATTCAAATGCTTCACTTTGCTCAGTTTATTAAAAAGGGATACGTGGCATTGTTTGCAATAGCAAAGGTCTGCCCCTGGAATCTGGAGAAAACTTTTGAAGTTGTTGCCCTGTGGTCCTTAGTTTTTAACCTCCTCGAGAGGAAAGTGGAAATGTTGGCTCCTAGTTTAAAAGAAAGAAGTTGCCCATGCACAGACACACGTGCAGAAAGGAAAGGACACCAGGTAATGCAGTTAATGACACAGGAGTTGTGCAGTCAGTAAATTTACAAGATACCATGAACTGCCAAGCGTTTTATTGAAGCTCTTGCATTTTAATTTCAGATATTCGTGCCCTATCTATTCTCCTGGTGATGTTAGGGAAGTTTGGGATCACATCTGCCTTTGCAATAGTTTATGTTTACACGGCTGAGCTCTACCCAACGGTAGTCAGAAACATGGGAGTTGGAGCAAGTTCCATGGCCTCAAGGCTTGGCAGCATCCTCTCACCTTACTTTGCTTATCTTGGTAAGTGAATGTGCTGGGGGGACACTGGTGGCTGGAAAGCATTGGTTCAGTGCTGCCTGCAGGGCTGAGGGCAGAACTGCATCTCAGTGCAAGACCCAGTTGCAGGGTTTAAAATAAACCAAACCAAAATCGGTTCTGCTCATTTGCTCTCATTCTTGAGCAGCCCCATCCACACAGACACTGTGGGGGTCCCCGTGAAGACTGTCAGCTGCCCAGCACTGCAGTGCTCATGTCCACATCGTGGCTCTAGAATCCATTGTGGCACTGTGGAGGTCAGGGAGCAGCAGCTGCTTTGGATGCTGTACTGAGAGGGTTTTGTTTTAACTAACAGCTGTTCTAAAGTGCAAATGTTGGCAGCGAGTTGGAATTGATGCTAGCTTTTGTTGCTTTCTGCTAGGTGCCTACGATAGATTCCTGCCTTACATCCTGATGGGGAGCCTGACTGTGCTATCAGGAATTCTGACTCTGTTCCTGCCAGAAAGCTATGGAATGCCTCTTCCTGACACGATTGAGCAAATGCTGCTGGTAAAAGGGTAAGCATTGCTTTCTGATTTGTTATACGTCTGTTTTAACTATAAATGTAAGTGCGTGCCTCTGTGTATGTCCCCATTGGTAGAGTCTTGCTAAAGTATTTGATTTGCTCTAAAGTGTGCTGACAGTAGGAAAAGCTAGTTCTGTAGAGACTACTGCAGTCACAGCACAAGTAAGGAAGGGCCAATATACCCCTGTACCACAGAAGCTGCTGGTTAAAATTTGGCTGTACTTACAAAAGATTTGATATTTGATAATGAATTGTGTAAGGAACGTTGTTCTGGAGAGAGGTGGGATGCACTGCACTAAGAGGGTCAAAGAATTTTTGCTGGTAGGATGGCTGACCTGATAAGGAGAGCTTTAAACTAGGAGAGGGGCAGCTAGCAGCAGCCTTGTGAGGGACTGATGGGCTTGGGTGACGTGGAGAAAAGAGGATGCAAAATCAGCAAAAGAAGGCTTTTGGGCAGCACCAGCTGCAGCATTTGCACATAAGCAAGGAAATATCTACAGCCTGCTGCTTTGGGGAAAGGCAGGGGGTGGGGAAAGGTACTTTCTGTGATATCAGCCTGCTGGGTGCCTCTCTGAAGGGTCTGTACATGGTGCATGCAGCATGGGGAGTAAACATGAGGAGTTAGATTTGTGTGTGCAGTTGCAGATCTTGTTGGGATCATGGAGACGTGAGACAGCTCCCGTGACTGGAGTGTTGCAGTGAAGGGATACTGGCAGGAGAGAGATAGGAAGGACAGACTTTGCTTTGTATGTTTGCTTTTAAAGGTATAGTGACATTTTATGGATTTAATAACCAACTCACTGACAAAAGTATTTTCAGCCCACAATGGTGAGGTAACAATTCTGGTTGAAAGGGCTTTATTGTTCAGGCTGTATGTTTTAAATGATTCTGCAGTATCAAACTGTCACAAAGTAATTTATCTTTGCATCTTAAAGCGGTGCAAGTACTGCTGAATTCTCCCAGTTAATTTCAGCTGGCCTAAAAAAGCAGTGAGAGTTGGACCTTCTGCCATGGCTCTGAGTGGAGGCAGATACTGTTAGAAAAGGACCCGTTCAACTGGTGTCAACAGAACATTAAACTTAGTCTGTAATGTCTGATAGGGTTCAGAATATCAGTCTTCTTTCTCTGATTGCTCTTTTAATCTATTTTCCTTTCTCTTTTTTTCCCAGACTAGAATACAGGCCTGCATCTAGTGCCAAAAGGAATTCAAAGGATGAAGAAGAAAACCCAGAGATTTTTAAGAGCACATCTTTTTAATGAAATGCCTACTTCCTGATGGACTGAAAGTTAAATGGATTTGCTCCTAATGCTCATTCTAGAAAGGGCTAGTGGCAACACTTCTTCCTGCAATTTTAACCTTATTTATTAATTTAAACACGGTGTTCCATATATTCTCTTTTTATATGACCACAAATACTGTGTAGCCTTCACTGATTTTTCAGCCAGTTGTTTTAATGTGTTTTAATCCTTTAACCAAGGAACAGTATCTGATCAGACCTTTGGAAGTAAGTGTGTAGGTGAGCTGAACAATACCTGGAAGTGAGTTCAAGGGCTGGCAGAGCACCTGGACTCCACAGCCAGTCTTCAGAGCTGATGCCCATCAAGAATTTAGAAACACTAGAAGAAGCTGCTAATTACTTTTGATTTCTTGACTTCTGTCTTTGGACAGGAAACTTATTTATTAGAGTGCAGGTCATGCAAACATGCCACTGTGATCTTGTGTGAATTTGCATGTGCTGAGTTTGCTAGCAGGTTCAGAAAGGTGCAAAGAAAGATTTTCTTGAGAATGAATTCTAACTTGGTGTGCTGTGTGTAGGCTGAAAGGATGGTCTTGCACAGAACACAGCACTGAGGTTCTGCTGACAGAGTCCTTTCGAATCCAATGCTGGATTTCAGCTACAACCTTTTGGTGACGTTGTTTACATCTGACACTGGAGCGTGGCCCACTTTGAGGCTGTGTTTATTTAGAATGATGCAGAAGGTTTTATCGTGTGTGTGTGTGGGGAGGGTGACTGCTGAAAATTTTGGTGACTGCTGAAAATTTTGGTGACTGCTGAAAATT
>NW_024884822.1:14701101-14734653 GCF_019232065.1 Centrocercus urophasianus
CTGAAAATTTTGGTGACTGCTGAAAATTTTGGTGACTGCTGAAAATTGTCTTTCTGAATTGTTTGGGTTTTCAAATCATAGTCTGTGCGATGCGGTTGGCAAAAAGCAGTTCTGCTGTCTTAGTTTCTGACCTTTCTGCACACACACACACACACACACACACACACACACACACACACACACATACTATCAATAATCCATGCCACTGCCTTGACCTCGTGGTGAGAATTCCCAAGATCAACACTTACAGTGCTCTTATGACCACTGGATTTCGATTCTTGGCTGCCAACTGTTGGCCTGCTGCGAGGTCTCTTGTTTCCCTTCACTCCTGTTAATTGTTCATGTGAGTTGTGTTAGGATTATTATTATTATTTTTTTTTAAATCATGTTGAAAATCTGCTGACTGTTCCTTGGATCACAGCAGCACCCTTGGCATCGCCTGTGTCTGTTTAAAGGTGTGCATACACATGATCTCCTTTGTGCCATTCTTACTGCATTACAGATGTGCCTGGTGAAAGCATTCATCCTGTGGCACTTGTTTGTCTGTTGTCCTGTCTTGCAGAGGCTGAATGAGCAGAACCCCAGTTGCTCTGCTCAGGGCTGCTGGGGCCTTGCTGGCTGCTGGCTCTGGAGTGTTGTGCAGCTCTGTGCCAACATCAGCTGCTCCGAGGCTTTTGTTAACCAAAGCCCTGTACCCTGTGCTCGCCAGCCATGCTTGCTTAAGCTGGAGGGTTTCACTGCTTTCCCTGCTTCTTCTCACCTTTGTGCTCGGTGCTCTGTCTGGCTGATGGTAGCAGGCCCAGATGACATGGGGAAACTCACTGCTGTCACTGTCAGCTCCTCTGGGAAGAGAAATCCCAAAGCTTTGGCAGGTTCCACGTCACTTCTGGTTGAGAGAAGGCCATTGGCTGGTGGGTTTAAAATGCACCGTGTGCTTTGAAAAAGTGGAGCATAAGTTGAGGATCTGAATTTTGCAAGCTTCACTGCACATTGTGTGGTAGCCTTGATGTGTGCAAGTAAACGTCAGGAAAGTGCATGGAAGCAGGCAGGCTGCTGTGTGGTGATGGGAACATGTCCTCACCCCACATCCGTGATTCTTTTTGTTGTGTACCCCACCTTTTGCAGAATACTCATTGCAATTGTAAGAATATGCTCTAAAAGTCAGCACAGATCATTTTCTCTGCATGCCACGTCTCTATTAGGCTTATAGGAACTGGAACATTGAGAAGCAGCTTTTTTGTGCTGCAGAAGAAGCCTCGCCACAGGAATTTGAGGCAAAACATTCAGCTGCAACTTCCTCGTCATGAATTTGCCAATGTAAACAGGCCTGCCCCATGAATCTTTTCCTGTAAACTGTTTGAGAAGATAGCCTGAGATGTGAGATACGTGATGTGTCGTGGAAATTCCTGCTGCAGCTCATCCAATGTCTCGTTTAGCTGTTATCTTTCATCTGCTATTTCACACAGGTTCTGCACCTTCCTGTGCCTCGACAGCAGGCTTTTGTTCTTGATTCTAATGTTTATTAAGTGCTTGTTTGGGATTTTTAATATGATTAAATTGGGGGAATTTCCTGGTCGTGACTAATCCTACTACAGCAACAACCTCTGTGTCACAAGTTATATTTTCTTCCTTGCTAATCTCCTTAAAATCTAAAAGCGAGTCAGAAGCAATCTATCTAATATGGCATCCTGTGTTCCTTTGTTTACTTTCCTCTCCTGCCCTAATCCTTGGGCTTATCTGTGCAACAGGGAACGTGTTTTGATGTGAAGTCAGAATCCAGCTGCTAAATATTTCCAAAAGAACCCCAGGGGATGTTTTAGTAACATCAGCAGGCAGGGTTTTGATCCGGGCAAGCAGGATATGAGGGTGGAGGCTCTGACCCAGCTGTAAGGGCGATGGCAGTGCTGGCAGCAGGTGAGATCTGCAGCAAACGGGCTGTGGGTGCCTTCTGTGTCAAATGGGGGAGTTCAGTGCTAGGGTCACATTGTGCCTGGTTCATGAAGGTGCTGCTCAGTAGTGCAGAATCTGTCCTGCTGCCCCTGGTGGAAGGCCTTGTTTCGCTGAGAGCTGTCCTGTTATCCTCAAAAAAGTGAGGAGTGATGCTTTGTGAGGGGTTGGGCAGAATTTGCCTATGAAGGAGGTAAAACCAGGAGCGTGGTCACTGCTCAGGAGGGTAATACAGAGTTTGGCTTTCAGGTGAGCTGTAACCTGTGAAATGCAGGAGGGCTGTGATGCCCTTATCGTGCATTACAACCACTGAGATCTCTGGTCAGGGAACATTGCTGCACACTGCAGGATCTCTGGTGAGGAAAACAGCATTAAGGCCTTGGCTTGGAAACTGGGTTCCCTTCATTCCCAGCTCTTTGATTCCTTTCATCTCCCTGGGGAAGATGCACAGCCCCGTGACTTTGGTTTCTTTGCTTGCACTGGGAATATCGTTAGCTCAAAAAGCGTCACGGTTTCCTCAGGCTGATGTTCACACTCAGCAGTGTGTCATTCTCTGATACCACTCTCCTGGCTCTGGATATTGTGCTCTCAAGAACATCTTCTAATGGTTCCTCGAGCAGGCAGCTTGGGATGAGCCGGGCTGACGAGAAGCATCACTTCAGCATTAATTTTCTCTATGCACTTAAGTATGTTGTGAAAGTGTTGTTCTTCCAGGGGACTTTCCTTTGGAGAGATGATGATACTGTCTTGCTGGAACTTGAGATGAGTTATCCCCACCTCTGTTTACAGCTGCTTGTGTTTCATGGCCTCACCCATGGGTTCATTTATCTCCCTGGGGACCGTGAGCACAACAAGCACCTGAGGAAATGGTTGGGACTGTGTCTGTGATTACATTCGTGTTGCAGTATTTGTAGAATAGGACCTTAACTTGTAAAGCCTTTGCTTAAAGCACAGAATCAGCTTAGGCAGCATAACATGATGCTCATACGTGCCTTTGGGGTGCTTCGACCTGCTGGTAATGGCCACAGCCTTGTATATAGAAACGTATGGAAACTTCTTCTGAGAATGTAAATACTCTTAACTGAATTGATTCCTACCCTCTGCCGTTGTTTTTGGTTTGGTTTTGTTTTATAGAAAAATGCTCATTGTTTGTAAAATTCTGAATAAAATCATATCTGGGATTCGCATTCACATGAAGCGTTCTTTTACTTTGTTGCATCATCTTTTGTTACACAAACACCAGAGGTGCTTCTCTTTAGTCCTGTAGACTTTATGGTGGTTGATTTCTTTTTGTTGATGTGTTCTAAGCTAAAGGGGGGGGAGGTTTCCTTGTAGCTTATCACTGTCTGTCACTGCTGTCTGTAGCTCCACAAATGGGCTTCAAAAACCTGAGCCACCCTTCCTCTCCTACTTTATTTCCTCCCAACCACAAGTTCAGTGTGACAGTGGGCAAGCAGTGAGGTGAGATAACGGGGCACCTGGGGCTGCTGGGCTGCTTGTAATCCTCAATGAGGGCTGGAGACAAAGCAGGGTGTAGAACTGCTATTGAGTAACAACTTGTTTCACGTGGTCCCTGTAGAATGTGGATCTTGATTCTGGAGCCCTATGAAACCTTGGAGAAGAACTAGGTTGTATCTTGACCGAGTGCCAGCCCTCTTCCTTTAATTGAATAGCTTCCAGGTGGTTCAATCCTTGCTCAAAGGGGCACCTTTCTGTTGGACGTTGGTGGAGTTTCATCGTTTAACAGCCCGGTGCTGTTTGTGTATCGGATCGTTTTCAGTTGGGGGTTGTTTTGTGCATCCGAACAGCAGCGGTTCTGCCCGCCCCTGTGTGCGCAGCCCTGGGCTGTGCCTGCTTGTAGCAGCCGTGCAGTCACTGTTCATCCTCAGCTGCTGCAGCACTGAGCCCTGCCCCGTGCCTTCTGCTCCATCTCAAACAAAAACCATAAAAGCAAACGAGGAAAAAGCCAATTATTTAAGAAGATAAAATCCCTGCTGCCTCTGCTCTGGGCTGCCGCCTCATTTCTTCACTTCTGTTTGTAGAAATAAATGTTTCCGAGGGGGCCAAAAGCAAACAGCTTTCTTCAGAGCCACTGGGGGTTGTGGAGATGAGTGGCTACAGCTGTACGGGGAGTTTCTCTGCCCCGCTCGCACCTCTAACGCGAGCTCTTTAACCTCCAGCGCCGCCGCCTCTTCCCTCCATCGCTTCCACTCGCCGTGAGCAGCGCCTTCGGGCTCCTCCGTGGGTCGGGGGCCGAACTCTCCCCGCAGCTCGGTGCGGGTGGGGCCGGGGCGCTCCTCCTCCGCAGCGGAGAGGGAAAGAGAAAGCGAAAGGGAGAGAGCGGGCGATGTCCCCGCAGCGGGACCGGGGCAGGCGGCACACGCAGCCCGCAGCGAGGGGAAGGTAAGCTGGGAAAGGGATGGGGGAGCGGGGCGGGGGCTGCCCCGACCGGGGGTGCGTGGAGGGGGGATCGGACGGAGCCCCGGTACCGGGACGGGGTGCCCCGAGCGGCCGCTCCAGCAGCCGGTGCGGTTTGCGGTCCGACCGAGCGCTGCTGCTGCGCCGTCCGCCGTGGGCAGGTGCGGGTTGAAGGGGAAATAACAGCTTCTTTGGGATCGGGTCTAACCCACCCGCATCGGGTACCCCGCATAACTGCACCGAAGGACTCCTTTCTCCCTTTTTTTCCCCTTTCTGCCCTTCCAATTCAGTTATCTGAGCTGTTGCGGTTTTGTTTTTGTTTTTGCTTTTGTTTTGCATCCCGGCTGCTTGCCTTTACCTCGGATTGCTCTTATGGCTGCTTTTTGATGCAGCCAAGAGAGGCAGGGAGGCACCGCTGCATCACAGGCAGACGCTGTGCTGATGGGATCAGCATTTGGGAAGGCAGAACTGGTCCTGCGAAGTCCCTGAATATTAACTGATTTATGCAGATTGTAATTAACCAAAACTTTATTTTTCCTTTGTTCTATGTCGCATCGAGTGTGAATTGCAGCTCTGGTAAACGCTGGTGGTGGTGGCAGAGCAGGAAGAATAGGAGACGGTCAGGAGCCTGAGAAAGAGGAGAAATAGATTTGGTTAGAAGAGAGCAGTGAAGCTGTGTGAGCAGGGAGGGCTGTGCTAAGGACATGAGGCAGGCTGAGGCCGGATCAGGAGCTCAGCACAAAAGCTTTAAGGTTGAGGTGGCCAGGAGTTCCTTCTCTTTTTCTGTGGTCCTCTCCTTAAAACCAGAGGTGGGCTGCAATCTCAGGGCCCAATGCATCCCTGGGTGTCAGGGAGACAAAGCTGCCAATGGGGGGACTGAGAGGAGCCCAAGGCATCAGGTTTACCAGAGGCAGAGGTGCCAGAGCTGAAAGCCCCACACTGCACCTTTACCCTCGGCAGCTGAAATCCAGCTGTGCCTCTGCCAGCTCTCCTTCTGGGGAATAAAAGCCCCATTCAGCAAACAGCCATCACACAGAACCCAGGCAATGGGACAGGGGGCTCAGTGCCATCAGGGCTACCAGAGATGCTCTTCAGATGCACAGAATGCTCGCAGTAGAGCTTGCAGAGATGAGGTTTGGACAAAGAGCTTGTGGACTCCAGCTGAAAATGAGGTGAAAATGAGGTTGGGCACAAATAAGGCAGTGGTATTTTCTCAACTCTTTGCCCTCAGCTCAAGAAACAAGGCTGTGAAGCAAGCTCTGGAGCCGCACTATGAGTGTTTTCTGGTGACGAATGCCTTAGAGGAGCTGATAGAATGATCCATTCTGTCCTCAGAGCACTTGGGGAATGCTGGCTGTGGGGCCGAGAGGCAAAACAGCAGTGTGTGCTGCTCACCTCATGCAGGAAAGACAATAAGGTGCAATAGAGACATGTTTATGGTGTCTTGCAGTTGCATGACGTTGGGGATTTTGGTGCCCAGAGCTGAGCTGGTGGCCTTGGTGTGAGGGTTTGCAGCTGAGCTCTCGTGGCCCTGCACCAAAGCGCTGCTCCTTGGCCCCGTTGAAGCTCTGGAGATAAGGCTGCAAATTCATCAGCTGGGAAAACTGCACCAGCTTTCTCAAAACTGAAAGCTGGATGAATTCGGCTCAGCTTGTCGGGTTCTGGAAATCACGTGGTGCCAGGAGCAGGTGGCAGCCAAACGTGGATATGTGAGCTCTGAGCTCCAGCTCTCCCCGAAACCTGCCCTCCTCTTGGATCGAGCCTTCAAGGCTCTCCTAACTGTGATTTTCTGTGTCGTCAGAGCTCGCAGAGAGCCTGGCGGGGCTGGGGATGCAGGCTGGAGCTCCCTCGCTCTCTGAGCTGAGTCAGAAGCAGCTCCAGCTGCCAGAGCCCTTGGCTCATCTCCTGCTTTGTGCTTTGCAAAGCCGCAGAGCGCTCTGCTCTTGTGATTAATGTGCTGCTGCACAGCAACTGCTCCAGCATTTGTGATAACACAAACCTGAAACAAAACTCCCCGTTTCCGCTTATAGCATCAAACGGGAAATTACGTAATTTTGTATGTACGGCTTCCTTTACTAAGAAAAGCTTTCAAAGCAGCAACGTTCATTTGTCCAGCAGCACAACGGGCATCAGCTCCCAGTGCCCGGAGCATCGCCTCGCTCCCCCGCCCTGCGCACGGGGCCGGAAGGACGGCTTGCAAAATCGGCTCAGCCTTCACTGACATCAAAGGGAGCTCGAAGCAGCCCGCTGCGATGGAGGCGGGGGCTGACGAGAGCGGCGGAGCTGCGCCTTTCCCCGGGGACTGCAGAGGGCGGTGGTACCCAGCGGCGGCGGCGGCGGCCCCAGGAACGGAGCGGTGCCGCTGTGGGCCGGGTGCGCCAGCACTGCGATGCTCGGGAGCTGCGTGCTGCTGCTGCTGCTCTCCTTCCTTCCCCGGGTGGAAAGGGGTCTACCCGCAAGCGAAGCAGTGTCAGAGCACGCACAGAGCTCGTCTCGCCCTATTCCGAGCTCTCTGCAGGTGGAAATTGCCCGTGCAGGGGGCAGGAGAGCTGCAGCTGCGTTGTTCTCAGGCAGTGTGTGTTCTCTGTGGTGTAGGGGCTGATGGCTGAGACTCAGAGGCTGGAGGATGCTCTGACAGATGAAGGCATCCTCAGAGCACAGCCAGGGCAGAGCTTTGCTTTCACTTTGCTTTGTTTCTCTACTGGGCTCCTTTCCCTTCTCACCTCCTTTTCTCTCACACACTGGAAGTGCAGTTTGTGGCTGTCGGTGCTTCTCAAGAGTGTTCCTCTGCTCCCAGTCGATCCCAGCAGCTGCTGCACACAGTGCCTGTGCTGTTTGGCAGGCATGGGGCACTGAGTTGCTGCCAGCTCACTGTGCCTGCCTTCCCTGGGACCCAAACCTCCCCCTGCCAGCCCTGTGCAGGAAGCCTGGCACAGCTCTGCTCTGTTCCTACCCGTTCCTTGTTCTCAAAGCCAAACTCAGCCCCAACAGCAGCTTCAGGCTGTGTCACATCTCCCGGTATTCCAGCACAGAAACCACTGTGTTTATGGGGCTCGAGTTCAGCTCAGTGGTGAAATGCACAGAGCTTCTGCATGGGCTGCAGCACAGCTGGAGAGAGACACAAAAACGTGAGAACCACAGCCGTTCCACTCATCGCTGTGCCCATGAGCTCTATGGGGCTTCATTTCCTTCAGTGCCTCTTCAGCATCACCACAGCCTCAGCCTCCTGTTTGTCACACACCCGGGGCTCACGCCGTCCCACCCTTCCTGTCTCATCTGGAGCTGCTGTGGGGAAGGAGCTGCCATGGCAGCCGTGCTTATCGCTCCCCAGCAGCTGGGGATGCCTGCCAAGCACAGCCCCATCCTGCCAAACTCGGCTGCAAGAGCTGAAAACAATCTACTGTATGTATATTATTTTTTTAAGATGACCAAGTCTTATCAATATAGCTGCTATGAGGCAGGATGGAGAAATTACTGTGTGCCAAAGGCCAGAGCAATGCCAAAGTGCTTTAGGGTGTAGTTGTGCACAGTGTGAGTTACACTCTGACATGGATCATGCTGCACTTGCCCCACATGGGGAAGATGTACATCTGTTCTCCTTAATGCCCTCAGTGCTGGCTCTGCCACGGAAGCCTGCAGGGAAAGCTGGGCTCCTCCCCACCTGGGGCCAACAATGTACCATTAAAGCACCAACGAGGTGTTCAGGTCCTTCTCTTCAGCCTTTGTGATTGTTTCAGCAAATTACATCCACAATTGCTCCTTGAGAACCAGACGAGGATCCCTGGAAGTGGGGATCCAAGATCCCTGGAAGTGGGGCACATCACCGCCCCTCAGCCGCTGCGTTGGCACTGCAGGAGCAGGGGGTGGTTCTGCAGGTGAGACAATTAACGGGAACCCAACTTAACGAGGCTGTGTGCTGCTTACACAACAATGATGGTGTTCAGCTGGCATGCAAGTAATTGGCCGGTGACTTCACCTGAACTCTCCTGCTCTCTATAAATACCTTGCTTTCCATCAGCAAGTGAGTGTGAGGAGTGTCTGCAGAACCAGTTCTGCCACCCCTTTACAGGAAAAGGTTCTTCTGTGCAATTCTCATAAATCACTGCTGTCTGAATGAGAAGTCCCACCCCACCTGGATGCCAACAGCTTTGGGCTGCCAGCTTCAGCCTCTGCCCAGCGCTCTCTGTCAGTGTGTGCAGATGGGGAGGTCCCGGATGGCAGCAACTCAGAGTCTGTGCTTTCCCTTCTGTTACCCACATATCTGTTGGAAAAGGGGAGTTGTATCCTGGCCACCTAAATCACAGGATCAGTGAAATACAGAAACCTTCACATCCCACAAACAAATGCATTGTTCCTTCCTGGAGGAAGCGGGCCATGAGTTTTCAGTACAGACGTGGGATGTGTGGGTCTCGCTTCTGCCCAGCTTTGGGTTTCTTGCCAAGTTGGCAGCATCCCCAGAGTATCCTGATCAATGATCCCTTCAGGGTCTGCTGACTCTGGGAAGTCCCTGGTTAGGATATATGTATATATTTCTTCTCCTGACACGCAGCACAATGGTAGCTGGGTTTGCCTGGAGTTTGCATGCAGCAGCTGTGCGCAGGACGGCCGCTTGGTCCCACTTGTGAGCACACACGTGAGAAGTCTGAAAAGTGAATTCAGTTCTCATTTGGAGAAAGCAGACATTTATCATCCTCGCTGTCTGCATGCCTGGAAATTCTGGGTACGGAGTTAATGATCTCCAGAGGGTAATAAAGCCAACGGCTCCCAGACAGCGTGCTGGGGGACTTGATGCTGTGCCCATTGATGCTGCCAGCAGTGAGAGGTTGCACGAGGACTGCTGCACTGTGCAGTGTCTGTGTGATGGGGGCACGGCCTTTGGAGCAGCCCTGCTGCAGGTTCAGTGCCCTGCCAGGCGTGCAGCACAGTAAGAACTGTGCTTCTCGTGCTTTGCAATTATCTTAGCTGCCTGCTCTTAGTGCGCGTGCAAGAGATTTTATTTGTCACATGAGTGTTTCTATCAGCATGTTATGTTTTGGTCTAATTCCTTCCGTTGGTGGTGTGTGATGCAACAGGCTGGTGATGCTGGAGGTGGCTGGGACTGATGGAGCTGAGCTGATTTTATACCACTTGAGAAATAGGGGTAACTGGAGAGTTGGGTGGAGAGGAACCTGGTGAGGTTCAGCAAAGGCAGCTGTAGAGTCCTACGCACAAGGAGGAGTGACTGCATCAGTGCAGGTTGAGGGCTGAGCTGGTGGAAAAGAGCTCTGTGGAGAAGGAGCTGGGGGTCCTGGTGCACCAACAGTTGACCATGAGCCAGCAGCGTGCCCTGGTGGCCATTGTTGATGGTGCCCTGGGGTGCATGGCACAGAGTGTGACCAGCAGGCAATGGAGGGTCTCCTCTCCTCTGCTCTACCCTGGGGAGGGCACATCTGGAGCACTGCACACAGTGTGAGATTCTCAGCTGCAGGCAGATGGGGAGCTGCTGGAGAGGGCCCAGAGGAGGGTGCAGAGATGGGGGCCTGGAGCACCTCCTGATGGGGACAGACTGAGAGCCCTGGGGAGGGAGAACCAAGAGGGGATCTGCTCAGTTCTGATCAGTATCTGAAGGGCATTAGGAGGGCAGGGCTGTGTTTGGTGATACCAGCAACAGGACAAGGGGCAGTGGGAACAAACTTGAACTCAGAGAGCTCCATCTGAACGTAAAGAAGAACTTCCATGCTGTGAGGTGGCAGAGGCCTGGAGCAGAGCCCAAGAGGGGTGCAGGTGCTGTAGGGGACCTGCTGAAGGGGGGTGGACTGGGGGATCTCTGGATATCCCTTCCATAGGGACAAGTCCACAGTTCCGTAATTCCATTACTGCAAACTATGTATAGAAACGCAGGTGGACGCTTTGGTTTCATGTCCATTATTTCCATGAATCGAAGTTCTCCTGTGTGATCCTTCCCTGGTGCAGACAGCCTTGGTTTTAACCCTATTGGTGTTGTGCAGCCTTGTTGGTGCTGTGCAGCTGGCCCACTGCTTCTCCCCACCGGTGTGCCTGAGCTGTGGGGAAAGAAGCAAACCATTGTGTTGAGATAATGCAGTAGGGAAGAGATTAGATAGGGAGAAGGATTGCCTTATCCATCCAACCCTTGGAGCTCAGACCCATGAGAAACAAGAAAGGGAGGCGTGAGTCACAGGCCTCTTGAGGAGGTCGGTAAACATGGCAGTGGCCGTCCCAGTCTGCATGGCTTCTCTTCTGAAATAAACAATGCTGTACAAAGTAGCTGATGCTTCACGTGCTGCAGTCGCAGCGTCTTCCTCTGTAGGAGCATTGCGGTTAATGATGCACAATGTGTGATGAGGCTGTGATAATGAGTGGCTGTGGGAGGTCCCTGTGCACCTAGAGCCTTGTCAGCCTCTTGAAGGGCTTTGATTTGCATCACGTACACAGTGCAGACAGAAGCAGCCCGTCCTGTGTGGTGCTGATGTGCAGCACATGAGTGTGACACCTTCCTATCGCAGCACCAGACCATGGAGCTGCCCTGTGAGGGCTGCAGGTGGGTCTGAAAACTGAACTCAGCCCATTCCCAGAGAGCTGATGGGACATTTCCTTGCAGTGTTGCTTCGAAACTGTGTGATCCCCCCCAGCTGTGTGGGAAGAAGAGCAGTGTGGGATGCCCTGCAGCTTTTTTCCTGCTTCTCCTCTGTGCAGCGAAGCGCAGCTGGAGCACAGGATCAGAGGGGACGTCCCAAAACCCTGCTGTCCCCATGCTGTGCCAATGGTGGGAGTGCAGGAGAAAAGCTGCTGGCTACCAATTGCTGTGTGTGTGCGTGACCAGTGCACAGGAGGCAGTGCAAATGTAGGAGCTGTAGCAGGTTGTTCTGCCACCAACAACTCTATGGGTGCCTCTTGGTGGTGATTTCCTTGCACGGAGGGGAACTGCCCACGTTCTGCAGCACATCTCCCTGCTGCGATGCGCCCCACCAGCTCACTGTCCCAGCACTGTGACCTTGGCTGCCAGGAGCACACCGCTGGCTCTGCTTTTGTTTGGCTTCAGAGAGCACTGTCCTCTGGCTGACAGGCATAAATCTGACCCAGACAGTTTTAAAAAAATATACAGTATCCATTTGTTGAAGTACGTCCTTCCCCAGTAATTTATCTTGCCTGCACTCTGTTTGGAATCAAATGTACACACATCTCTATGCACACAAAGCAGCCTGGGGGGAAGGGGGAGGGGGGGTGGTTTGCTGTGTTGCATTCAGCAAACCTCCTCTTTTTTTTTTGCATGGAAACATGGGGAAAAAAAAGATATCGTGGGTGGATACCTGTTGTTTCATTTCAAAGAATCATTAAAGTTGGAAATGACCTCTCAGACCTCCAGGCCCACCCCACCTCACCATGCCCAGTGCCACATCCCCACAGCCCTGAACACCCCCAGAGATGGTGATTCCCCCGCTCCCGGGACAGCCTGTGCCCATGCTGATGGAGAACAAATTGTTCCTCACACCCCCTTAACCCCCCCTTGGCATAATGTGAGACCATCCCCTCCCCTCCCATCTCTGTTTGCTGAGAGAAGAGTCCAACCCCCACTGCCACAGCCGCCTTTTGGGGAGCTGCAAGAGAGCACTAAGCTGCAGACAGCTGGAGTAGGGGAACTCTTTTGGCTTTAGAGCCCTATTCCTGCTGTGTGCACTGAGCTGCAGGGGCCATGACTGCTCGGTGCTGCAGGACTCAGCCCAACACAATGCTGCCCTGGGCAGGAGGGGCTGCAGCTCTCAGTAGTTCTTTCTGTTTGCCAGGGCTTGTAGTGCTGGCAGCTTTGCTCTGGAGAGGTATTTGGGAGTGTGTCTGCTTCCTTCTTGGCACGGCTGTTCCGCAGAGCAGGCTGTGCTGCAGCAGCCATGCTCACAGCTCCTGCAGCAAGGTGCCAGCCCTGCACGGACCTTGCAATGGAGGGCTGATTGCTTCCCGTAAACCAGGGCATGCAGTGCTGGGAGGAGCCAGGCTGAGGGGCTGCCTGGGGCTGGCTTGGGTAAAGGTGAATGATTGAAGCTGAAGGTGCAAGCGCGTGCCCATCTGCTTTGTCATGAGCAACCTGGCAAAGCAATAACACTGTTATTGTACAGAGAGCTGCTGCAGCACCTCTGCATTATGCAGATCCATAGGTAAGCCGGGCTGCCTGGCTGAGTTCATGCTGTTCTGCAGCATCACAGCATGTTGGTGGGGGGTTTATGTTGGTGTTTGCTTTAATTGTCACAGTGAATCTTGTAAGCCTGTTGGCTCTGGGGCTGTGCTGCTGGCTGTGTCTGTCACAGAACCACTCTCAGCTCCTCACACCCAGCACCATGGCAGGGATCTCTGTGCCCACCAACCACTGTCCCACTGCTGATCCACAACGAAGGCAGGAGGAGCTGCTCAGCTGGAGGCGCAGGAGGCCCAGATGTGGGTCAGGCCCCTCTGGCAAAGTATTATCCATAAGAGCTCTGCTGTGCAGGCTGCATTCTTTGCTCACTGCCTGCAGTGTCAGTGATGCTGCCCCATACTGCTGTCAGGGCCGTGTTGCAATGCGAGCTCATTGCACACACCTGACACAGCAACAGGAAGCGCTTTGCAGTCACATTTGCATGGCAAAAAAAAAAAAAAACAACAAGGCAAATGTCAAAGAATCAAAGCTGTAACTGTAAAAGGGAAGAAAAACCCATAACAGCCCTTTATCCTGAGCTTTGCAAGGTGGGGCCAAATGCTCTTAAAGCTTCATTCACGCAGGAGGAAGAACGAAAGAGGTAAATCACCTGTTGTTTGTCGGTGTTTGCAAACTGCAATACCCGTGCTTGGCTGCCCTCTACCAACAGACCTCGTGTGCTGAGGGTGTGGGGCCTGAATTTACACCACCTGAGCTCTGCAGGGTGATGCTGGGTGCTCCCGTCACCCCCTGTGCCACACTCCTCTCTGCCAAGCAGGGAAGCAGCTCAGAGCCCATAGGGTGAGCACAGCCTCAGCAGCACTGATTGAATTCTGGTTTGAAAATGGAGGAAAATCTCATGGTTGGCAACCCTGAACATAGCAGAGGGGTGAAAGCCAGGTGATCATTATGGTCCTTTTCAACCCAGGCCGTTCTGTGATTCTCTGATTCTATGAAAAGGGGCAACGTGCTCCAGCATCAGGAAGGATCCTGCAAGCATTCTGCTTGGGTTGGTGGGGATGCAGCCAGACTTTCTCTCCTTTAGCTGCGAGGGGAGTGGGGCTGTACTGGGTTTGGGATGGCGGGGAACGATGCAGCCCTTCCCACCCCTCCGTGCCCCACAGCTTAGCTGAGCTGGGCCAGGAGCAGCAGTGCCTTTGGCTGACCCAAGAAGAGCAAAAATGTTGAGCTTAGCCTGAGAAGAATTGGTTTGGAGGAAGCGATGGGCAACGGCCCCAGGATGAAAACAGCAGAGCACAGCAGCGTGGCTGAGAGCTGGAGCTGTGCTGGGCTCTTCCCAAAGCACAGCAGAGTGCGGGGCTGGTGGGCAGCCCATGCTTACCAACTGCTTTCAGAGAGGCTCGGGGATACCTGCATGAACCAGGAGAGAAAAAACAAAAACAGATGGCTAACGAAACATCCGCAGGAAATTTTGACATAATTTCCGTGACTCAGCTGGTTCATATTAGCTGTGTTACATAAGTGGAGGTCCAACAGATTGCCCTCTGGGCAGGGCAGGCCAGGCGGGTGCCGAGGGCAGGAGGTGGGTCAGGAGCTGCCCCAGCTCCATGCCAGCTCCACGCAGCTCAGGGGCAAACACAGCCACAGAGGTTTGGCGTTTCACCTCAATCCAGCAGCAGCCTCTTGGATTTTATTTTTTCAATGGGCTCAACAAGTGCTTTTGGTTTGGTTTTCTATTTACGTGGGGTATTTTGAGCAAAACCTGCATTTGCTGTGGGAAATTCCACTTTCATCTTCTTTTGGAGTACATGAATCAAAGCACATGGGTGGGGAGAAATCTCCAACCAAGTCCAATTCCAGCGCCCATTTCAGCCACTTGAGGCTTTCTGTGCCACTCCCCAAAAGCACTTTATTAGCATCACCATCCAGACACTCACTCCATGAGAAGCTGATGGTCAGACTCAATGATTGCAAGCAGGGGGTTGAATCTGGATGATCCTTGAAGTCCCTTCTAACTCAAGCCATTCTATGATTCTATGATAACAGTGCTCTTTTCCAACCTTAATGATTCTATGATAACCTATGCCTTCATTTTGCCAGTATGGTTCTATCTCGTGGTTTCTGCTTGCTGATGTGCTTTGGGGTGTTTTGCATCACTCTAGGGCTGTGCTTTGCCTTGCAGGGGCTCTGCCTGCAGCCCCACTGCTGTCACCTTTTAGCCTTATATGATTATTACCTTCCTCTCTCTTTTTCCTTTTTAAAGTTGAACTAGAAAAACAAAAACACTCAATGTGTCAACACTGTCCCTTCCCTTACAGCATGTGATCATCCCCAGGAGGTGCACAGGGAGAGGTCCCACCAGGACACCCCTCATCCCAGGGGTGCAGCGGTTGATTACGGGGTCCTGTGACAGCTCCACATCCACAGTGACCAAGGACCCACGGGGACGGTGGTCCTGGAGGTGGCTGGTGACTGCAGACTGCTGGAATGCTCCACGCCTAGATGAGACGTGTGAGGGTGCTGGGGATGCTGGTGGCTGTGGGTTTCCTACTGAGCCCGGATCATCGCAGCCAAGGCAGGCCAGGTTGGACGGGGCCTTGGGCAACCTGAGCTGGATTTCAGCCTCCGGATTTCAGCTCCCAAAATGTGCCAAGCGTGAGCCTTCAGCAAGAGCTTCATCCACCCAACACATGCTGGACTAATTCATCCCAACACCTCTCTGCAGGAGTTTTGCCTTCACGGAAGCAGTCGGTGCATTAGAAGTTGGTTTTGGAGTGCACTCACAGTGCCAACAGCCATAGTGACCGTCCTGCTGAGCAGGGGGGGGTCTGCAATGGGGATGGAGCCCAAACCTTGGCCTTGGGACCCCGGCTGAGTTTCCCTGCTGCCAGCTGGGGGATGGGGCATCAGGAACAGGACACATCTAGGAACAGGAGCAGGCGTTGCCTCGCTTAACCTGGGGCTTTAAAGGCCAGGCTCACCCCCAGCAAGGTCCTCAGTTAGCTGCCCAGCTCCTTATAAGGTCAGATTTGTCATTTCAAAATACAGTTTGCTGTAGAACAGAGAACATTTAGAAGGGATTTGGCGAGTAACATCTGCTGCTGTACTGAAAATTCAAAGTGTTAAAAACTTAAAAAAAAAAAGAGGTTTGGGTAAAAATAAAAGGGCTTTGGAGAGGTCTCCTCAGCAGGATCCTTTTCTCCCTGCGCACACAGCAGATTTGTCCATGTTTGTTTGTCACTGTCCTTCTGAACATCAAACCAGAGCGCAGCAAAGGCTGGCTTTCGAGAGATAAACCTGGAGGCGATCATATTTCACACTGCATAAAACGCACCTCGGGAATTTTCAGTTCTCCTTTGTAACATTACGAGGGCCTTTAGAAAAAGTGTCACAGCTCATGAGCTGAAAAAGAAGAAAAAAAAAAAGCATCAGCTTGTGGCTTTGGATGCATTCAGAGCGCGTTTGTGGTCGGAGTTTCCCAGGCTGCTGGGGGTGAACGCCAGGTCGGCCCTCGCACTGCGCTGTTTCTGTATGAGCCATGGCAGGCAGTGAGCTGCAGCTCTGTGGCCGAAGGCTCCGTCCTGCAGAGGGGCTTGGGATGGGGATCTGCTGTGTTTGATGAGGTGGGAGTGGGCGCCAAGCCTGGGTTTGAGGGGTAGAAATAGGTTTTTTCTCCTCAAACGGCGAGGTTTGGCTTCATCCTTGTTAAACTTCATTGCCACAAGGTGAGATGGGGCACGGATGGGTGAGTGTACAAATGAGGAGGTGCTGCAGAGTGCTGCCATAGGAAGAGGTGGGAGGCTCTGGTTTGGCAGTTACCACAGCAATTAACCCAAGCCCAGGGTCCCCTGTGTACAGCCCTGGCGGTGCCTGCATGCTCACAGAATCACAGAATCACAGAATCACAAGGTTGGAAACGACCTGCAAGATCATCCAGTCCAACCACCCTCCCATTCCCGTTGGTACCACAAGCTACTAAACCACATCTCATAGCTCCTCATCCAGGCATCTCTTGAACACTGCCAGGGCCGGCGACTCCACCACCTCCCTGGGCAGCCATTCCAGTGAATGCTCACTGCAGATGGGTTGTTGTGGTGCTGGGTGCACTTGTGTGCTTGATCTGTGTGTAAATACAAGAAGGCAGGCATACAAGCACTGCCCTGCACTCAACCTGGCTGCTCTAAAACAAACCCACAGCGCAGCATCATTAGACGGAGGCAGTCCAGGAGGTCCAACCTTGACATACACAGATGTGCCCGCTGCCAGCCTGCTGCACTGACCTGTCTTGCTTCCATAGAGCTCCACGCTCATTCACTGCACCAAAAGTAGTCCTAAAACCCAAAACAAGGGACAGATCTTTCGGTTTTCTGTATTTTCTCCCCTGGGCAGGAAACGGGTCAGGTCTGCCAGCAGAACAGACCACAGCAAACGGGCTGCTTTCCCAGTGCACTTCTCTGCAGGAAGGAAGATGACACCTTACACGTGAGGTGCCACCTCAATCAGTCACTGCACAACGCCTTTCCTTGTCCCCTCCATGCCCTTAGCAGTCAGACATCTGACTCCAATTGCTCTCTTTCCCACTTGATATAAGGAGTGTTGTGCATGAAGGGAAGTGCACGGAGGTGAAACCCTCCAAGAAACATCGCGGCCACTTCTCTTTTCCCATCAGCAGATATTGCTTCAGTTCCTATTTCCTACCATTAACTTGCATTGGCTTCGAGTCCTGTTCACTGCCTGCTTGCTAAGGATTTCTGAGCATTGGACCATGACCTGATTTCACTATTTAAAATCAGATCTTCCATATTCCTATTGCGCTTTGTCTTTGAATGGGTGTTTGTACAAAATAGTTCCATTTTCTCTGCCTGCAAGCAACACAAGATAGAGCAAGGCGCTCACACCATGGTACCAGCAGGGCCCAGCCATAGGAACAATTCCTGCCCCCCCATCTGGAGCCCTCTGCCCACCTCCCTCCAGTCAGACCCTGTGCTCCCCCTCTGGCCCTTCATCTTACAGAAAAGCACAACAAACACCAATGTGTATCTCAGACTCCCTGCAAAAGCTGAGGATTGCAGGCCACCAGAAAGCTGCTCAGACAATCGCAGTGGCTGAGCAATGCTGGCTCTCACCATCACTGCTCCACTGCTGTCCTGCTGCTGCCCCAGACCCTGCGACCTTTGCAGCAATTATTTTTGGTTCTGCGGAATAGGAAATAGGAAGTAGAGCTGCTCTGCTGCGTTTTTGCACACAGCGGGGCTGCCCCATGCTCAGACAGCCCTGCTTTCATTGCCAGTTATTCACTCTGGGATGCTGCAATCAAACCAAAACGGCAGCGCAGTTACCTGAAGGTGGAAGTGGCTGAGGAAGCAGAGAGCAGTCCTGGCACTGCTGATGCCAGAGTGGGACACAGCTTGAGAGATGAGCACGGCTGGGCTCCAGAGCTTGGGCTGCAACCACCCTGCTGGTCTGGAGCTTCTGATGCCTGGCTCAGAAATGTATCTAAGGAAGTTCGTGTGTTCTTGTTCGAGCTGCGCTCATTCTTGGCCTTAATCCCACCTTCCCCTCCAACAGACAGACAGACTTTGTGTTTGGCTCTGCTTGCTGCTGCTCAGCAGTGCTGAGGACCGCCACTGCTTGGAGCTAATAGAAAGTCTGAGCAGCTCTGGTGGGTGCCCAAAAAGGACAGGGACCTGCACTGAGTTGTGCCTGCACCAGGCACAAGGCAAAATGGAGCTTTTGCTCCCCGTTATTTCCTTATGCCTACACATACAGAAGCCAACAGTGTGGAGGCCAGCACCGCCTGTTTTCTTCATCAACAAGTGAGGAATGGTGTGGTGTGGTTACTCTAGAAATAATGTGTGTTCTCAGGCACTTCCCACGCTGCCTAGAGGCAGAGGTACTCTTTTACTTTGGCTTTCTGCATCTAGATTGTTCCATGGAGGAAGATTCTTGAGAAATTGAAGCCACTTGTGTGCATGGCTGCAGCACTAATAAGACCCAAATGTGGGCAGAGGTTCTGGGAGCTTTGCTCTTGTTGGCTTGCCCTGCTTCAGATAGCAAATGTAGGGCTTTGACATGAAATAAATTGGCAGAAAAGCCACATATAGAGTGATGGTGACTCAGCTCTGCTGCTGAAGGCGTGTAGAGGGCACCGGCTGGGAGCTCTGCTGTGTGTGCAAAACACGAGAGCTGTGCTGGCAGAGCTGTGAGTGTGGGGGAGCAGGAGGAGCTGCTGCCTGACTGAAGCACCAGCAAAACTTTACAAGAACTCAGCTCAGCTGAAGGGATGCTGGAGGAGTCAGCTGCTGGTAACAGAGATGGGAGACAGGTGGTAAATCAATGCTCAAAGAGAGCAGAGCAAAGAGCCGCCTCAGTTGTGGTTACATGCTCTGTGTTGGAGGAATGGAGAAGAGCTGCATGAAGGCTGGTGGTCTCTCCTTTGCATTAGCTGGCTGTGGGCTTGGTGGGACGATGGAAAAATGCCTGGAAGGTAATGGCAAAAATAAATTCTTGGTCTGCCTGACCCATGGGGCTGTGAGCGATGGAGATCAGGTGTGGTGGTGGTGGGATGCAGAGTGGGAGGGAAGGGGAGGACTGGTTATCCTGGATCCTCAGTGTACCTTACATCCTAATGATTGCAGCAAGCATGAAGCAGAGGGCAGCAGCAAGGCATGCTCTAGAAATGCTCAGCTGGAATGTAGTTTGGGCCAGGGGGACGTTGGCAGGGTGAGCATTTCCACTGCCACCTCCCTGAGCACCGTGGGCTGCTGTCAGTGGCGGAATCGCAAACAGCCACAAAGGACGCACCCTGATTTATGCATCAAATACCAGGAAAGGCTTAAATTCTGTTTGTCACTCGGCAGATGGTGACGGTTGCCCCAGCATGTGAAATATTTCATGCCTGACACCTCAATTCAGGAAACAGTGGTTTGCTCAGCAGAGGCACGGGAGGCAGCGAGCTGTTATCGAGGGTAACATTGTCCTTTGCTTCTTTTTCTCCACTGACAGAGTTTGTTTTCTAGAGCTGTGCTGTGCCCGCAGGCACATGCAGTGGGGGCAGACCCCCAAACCGCGTTGGTTTTTTGGATGTTTGGTACCATAGCGAGTTCGTTTTCCTGCAGGGCCTGGCTGCTGCCTGCAGCCCTCACTTGCTGGGTTCCTGTTCTCTGGGCACCTCACGCCTGAGGTTTGCTGAACCACAGGGAGCTCATTGCAAAACTGGGCCGTGGAAATCTCTCCTTGTGCTCTGAGCTGTGGTTCTGCGGGGCTGGAGCGAAGCCCTTACGGAGAAGGCAGCAGCAGGGGGGTGATGCACCATCCCCTCACCTCCCACCTCTGTCCTGCAGGTCCAGTGCCTCAAAGCAGAACCAAGCAAGGGAAGGTGGGCATCTTCCTACTTGTTCTCACCTGGGACATCTTCCTGCCTGTCCTTACACAGGCCATGCTGTGACCAGAGCTTCCTCTTGTGCAGACAGAGGATGTGCTGATCTCAGCCTTTCCCAGGGGGTTGGCAACACCGTAACCCATCTTGAGGTGGCTCTGCAGCTGCAGAGGTGCAGGGCTTTGCTCCATGGAGCACAAACCAACCTTTGTGTCAGGCTCTCTGCCCCCCTGCAAGTGGCTCAAATCCCAAGGTTACCTCACCAGGGAGAAGGAACAGCCACCAGAACTGCAGCACACCCCACAAACACAGCAGCCCTGGCCCACAGGATGGGACTTGGCAGTCCTCATGATGTCTTGTCTGGAGGCAGCACTGTGAAAATGGCTTGTACCAGCTCTGATTGGGCTTTTTATTCATAACTGTCCCTTAAACTCACTTCTGAGTGTGCACTGAGTTGAGATGTATGTGTTCTGAAGGAAGCACTGGTATTCTCTATACTCTGAAGGCAGGGGGTAGGAGATGTGGCAAGCGTGCAGCTATTTCTGCAGCAGCATCCCCATGCAAGCAGGGTGTGGGAGCGAAACACTCTTGTTCATGGAAAGTAACAAAACCTTCTTCAGAGCATTGAGCTTGCATCTCTGAAATACAGGAAATCCTTGATTTGGGTCTGAAAGAAAGTTACAGTGCAATGTATTTGTGTGGTATGCTGTCAGTGCACCAGCTTAGAGACCTGGGGCTGCAGGTGGGATCGCAGCTGTCCTGCAGAGCCCTTCCCAGCAGAGGGAGGCTGCCTTGAGAAGCCCAAGTCTCTTAAAATCAAAGGAAATTTTAATGGTATCTTCCCTAAAACCAGCGGCTGTGGAAAGACCACTTCAGTAGTAAGTAGAGCTTTAAGGAAGGCCACCACTGAGCTGACAGCTGCTCAGTCACAAGATGTGACTTAAAAATAGGTCCAAGAACGTACCTGCTCCTCACTGTGGGGTTGTTTAAAAAAAAACCAAAACCCTCTTCCCTTGTCTGCTGCTTGCTCTCATCTCCCTGCCCCATGGAGCAGAAGCTGCTCTGTGAGATGAGTGCACAGCAGCAGGGAGCCTTGTGGTCCTCATACAGCTGCTGCAGCCCCACTGCTCAGGCGATGCTTTGTAGGCAGCATCTGTGGGGCTTTGCTGCAGCTCAGGTGCTGTTGTTTGCTGGGGTGAATGTGATGGATGTTGTGCATTAGCAGATAGGAAGCTGCTGCAGTCCACGTGCTGCACTGTGTGTCCTTTGGCAGCAAAGGTGGAGAAAACAAAGCTGTACCTGCCCGGACTTGGTTCATCAGTACATTTCCTCTTTCTGAAGGTAGCTGGAAGACCTTTCCAGCATTCAGCTCATCACAGAACAAGCCCTGTGAAATGAGACCTGGGCATGTTCCGTGTTATGCTTGTGGTTAGCCCTGGTCTTGTTACCCACTAGCACAGCTTGCTCCTAGCTGCTGTGTGTCATGCTTGTGCTGGGCTTGCTTTGAACCAGGGCCAGCATCTTTATGCTGCACTTCATTCCCTGTGCTTCCACTGCTGAACACTGATCTGCAGGGAGCAATGCTTCCCTCTGCTTTCAGTTGCCCAGAGACAATTGCCATTCTGCTCCTGACAGGTTCCTGCCCAACCACTCCCTTACCCTGCACTACCTTTAACCACTGCCCCACCTGCTTTAGCACAGTTTCCCAAGGGGACAGAAGGCAGACATCCCTCTTCCAGTGGCTGAGCTCTGTGAAATGCACCAGGCTCTGTTCCGGCGGTGGTTCCCCAGTAGCAGTGCCACATCTCTGCTCACTGCAGTATTGGGTGGAGCGGCAGCACGCAGTGGTTTTGCACTGTGAAACAGAGAGCAATAGGCGAGAGCTGTACCCGAGGTGTGAAATTTCCTACACTGAAATAGGGCTGTTGCTTCTCCTGTTGTAGCTGAGCGCTGCTCTGTGCAACCATCAGCACAGCCCTTGGGTGTCCTTTCTGTGCAGCCAGAACACATGCACTCCTGAGAGCATCCCACAGCCCAGCCCTGGCACTGGGCAGTTGCAGTGCTGGCAGTGAAAGCTACGTCTGTTTGTTTCCTTGTGGCAGAATTTCCTCCTATTTCTGGAAATCTCTTGGCAAACCAATGCCTACTCCATCTGTGCGTGTCCCTTTGCTTACTTCTGACTTCATCCAGCCCACCCATCTCACGGAAGGGAAGGTTAACAGTCCTGTGTCCATGTAATGTGGATCCTGGTGCCTCAGCTCCTCAGCTGGGTGCAGGGTAACGACAGCAGTGCTTGCTGCTGCCCATCCCCATGGCTGCAGTGCTTGTTGCTTACTCATCCTCCTGCCTTGTTTCCATGACGTGGCACTGATTTCCACATTGCTGAGCAGGGCAATTAGTGGAATGTGCATATAATTGCCCTCAGGTAACAGTTCAGAATCCCTAATGGCATGGTTTCACACCTCCTTTCTCACCCTGCCCACGGACCGATGCACCCACCAGCAGTGGTACTGACACCTCTGTGCTCAGAGCATGGAGAAAGCCCATGTACTCGGATGGTGCATGGTGCAGGATGGGGGGCTTCAGGTTTGTAGATGTTTGCTCCCTTCTTAGGGAAGACTTTCACCAATCTGTGCTCTGACACTGACTTTCCTGTAGGCATTTCAGCCAAGGAGAAGCCAGCCCTGTGCTGTGCAGTGGGACAGGCTCCTTTCCCCAGCCCTGTGCAGCAGAGAACTTTTGTCAGCAGCAGTCAGGAGACGCTCAGCAATGAGCTGCTCCATTTGTGCCATGTTGGCAGTGTGGGGCTTTGTGTCGCATGCACTGATGTGGGGAACTTCAGGAACCAGCAGACGATGGTCCAGAGCAGCCAGAATGATGTTTGCAGACCTGCACACCTGCCTGCTAAATCAGCAGCCGTTTGACTTTGTAATACTAACAAGCGTTTACTATTAGCTCCAGTAATAAACTCATACCTTTGGTCTGAAATATGGCTGCCCTTTATAGGTGTGATATCACAAACCATGTGGTTTCCTGGAAATGTGTCTAATTATCAGAGCCGATCAACATGGCAAACAAAGCTGGGGCAGTAATTGCAGGCTGTGCTGCCTGTGGGGCAAAGCTCACCGAGGTGCCTCTGCTGTGGACACTGAGAGCAGGAGGTTTCTGGGCACGGCACAGCTCTGCACCACTCTGAGGGCGCTGCTGATGGGGGGCTGAGAGCTCAGAAGGGTGCTGAGCAGAGCGCCTTCGTTGTGGAAGGGCGTTTTAATGACGTGTTTGGACACATCTGTGAAAAACAGCGATGCTTTATTTGGAGGTGGAGGGTTTTCACTGGGGGGGGAAGAAAATGCTGCAACAAACAGGTGCATGGAATTATTGCTCCTGCGGCACTGAAGGTCAGTTGGCAGCAGCAGAGGTGCTCTGCACACTGGAAGCAGGATGGTGTGGCAGTAAACCTGTGTGAGCTGCTGCTGTGGGGCTGTTTCTGTGACTCTCATTGTACTGTCAGTAGGCTCGGTGCTTAATGCTCTAAAATTGAGATGAGTTTTGCTGTTGTTTCAAGATCAGCTTTACATTTGCATGTTAGCTGCCAACTGAGCTGACTTGGGTGCGGCACGAGCAACCAGCAGCCTGCAAGTGTCAGCTCTGCTCATCTCCCATAGGAGTGCCAACTGTGCAATGGCTCTGCTTTGTTTTCCAACCATGGAGAGGTGATCTCTGGTTATTTGCCAAACGGTGGCACAGCCCGCATTTCTTTCTCATGGTCACACCGGGTTCAGAGCACAGGACAGAGCTGTGTACATCACGAGCTGTGGAAGAAGCATTGCATTGTGCTGCTTTGTTGGGGTGGGCATGGGAAGCTCCTGCAGCAACCTGCTGTGCTGCTGTGAGTGCATCCCCAGCTGAACATTGCTGAGTGCACACTGAAGTTGTAAACCGGACCCAGGAGCACCAGCTGAAGCTTACTGAGCATCTGAAAAGCTCATTTAGCACAGGCAAGTTGAAAATAATCCAATGTCAAGGGTTTAAAATGATTTAATAGAATGCTCTGTGCAGGATTACCTTCAGAAGATCGTGTTCCTCCAGGTATAGGCAGCCTGCACTGCTCCTTAGCTTGCATCTGGAGTCCCTTCTGCACAGCCCACTGCCCCAGGTGGCAGCAGCCCAGCTTCTGCACATCATCACACTCCTGCTCCAGGCACTCCTCTGTCTTTTTCTGAGCAACAACGAAAATAAACAACTTCAAACTTGGCAGCTTGTCACCCAAGTGCCCACACTGATAAATTCTGCCTTGTCATGGAGCTTCACTCAGTCAGATACACTCAGTTGGCGAAACAGCTGCTGGCAGCAAGTGTGCACCTCCATGGCCTGATAAGAGGCACTGTGTGTGTGGCTCTTGGCTGAGGGGATGGCTCTGCTCCTTCTGGCCTAAAATCTTGGTCAGCCCTCTAATCTGTGCTGTATTGGGAGCTGCTCCTTTGTGTAAGAGCATAGCTGTGAAAAACCCGTAATGCATCAATGGGCAAATGAATCCACATGTTATTTTGGGCGCTGTTTGCATCACAGAAAGTTTCCCTTCTCCCTCCCCAGTGTCACAGTTGTTCCTGAGCAAACCCCATTTCCTCTTGTGTTGGTGAGCACAGAATGGTTTTGCCATCCAGCTGTAAGAAAAGGGCTCCAAACCAGAACAACTACAGGAGATGGAGCACAGGGCCTGAAAGGCTGAGAGATGATGGCCCTATAGTGCCAGAGGAGAGTCATGTTGGATAGTGATAGCAATTTCTCCTTGGAAAGAGTGGTCAGCACTGGCACATCTGGCCAGGGAGTGGGGAGTTACCATCCCTGGAGGTGCTTCAGAATGTGGGGATGTGGAACTGGGGATGTGGTCAGTGCGCATGGTGGGCTGGGCAGGGGTTGGGCTTGGGGATCTGAGAGGTCTTTTCCAATCTGAATGATTCTATGAGGGGTGATATCACAGTCCATAGGCGCTGGCTCTGAGAACTGCCACCACCAGCTTCCTATGGCCCCAAATTCCCCTATAAGCCCCACATCTGCTGTCTGTGTGGGACCCTTGGAACAGCAGAGCCTGTGACAAAGGCAGTCAGAAATGTGTGCCTTGTTCCAGCAATCTGGGTTGAGTCTTCCTCTCCCGGCACCTGATGTTCCCCTCAGGCTGCCTTCCCTCCTGCTTGCTCAAAGTTATGCCCAAAGGTTATAGTTGCACAGCTCTGAAACAAGATCTAAACAGACTGAAGCACTGAGCTGCTTGCTCTGGACTTCCCAAGCTTGGTGAGCTGCCCAGGAGGACAGCCCGTCCCCCACAGCTTCCCTTGGGCACCTGCCAGCTGTCCAGATGCTTTTTTGGTGCTTTCTTCCCTTTGGCTGTGAGTAGGGCTGTGTGCTGAAGGCTGTTGATAGAGAGCTTCTCTGGGAGCTGTAGCCAGTAGAACTCATGTGAAGAGCAGCAAGAACAGCCCATTTCCATGCTGGGTGACCCCCACATGGTAAGGGATGGTGCTGCTCTGTAGATAGGGTGCTGGTAGGGATGCTTGTGGTACTTCGTCATTTCCAATGGCCTGTCCTTCCTTGACCCAGAGGCAGATCTCACCAGCCCTGTGCATCCCTAGCAGTTCTCTTGCTCCGGTTTCCCTCTGGTATCAGGCTCAGAAGGAGCAGGGCTGCACTGCTCACTGCAGGGCTTCCTGTGCAGCAGCAGATTCCCATGCTAGCAGCTGGGCACACATTGCATCAGCCAGCCTGGGCGATGCTCTGACATGTCACACGAGCCTGAAAGTCTAGCGGATAACCAAAATACACAGCAAAAAACTGTAAACTCTCTTTCCCCTTCCCTTCCAGACTGTCTGTGCTTTCATTTTGGGCAGCACTAACTCAGCTCCAGCTTCCTTAGCTCAGGAGCTGCCAGCTGGCAGACACTGCTGGCTCGTGCATCTGATGACAGCAGGGCACACCGACTCCATGCCTGCACCTGGGCCATGCAGGGCTCCTCCCGTCAGTGCACTGGGATGAGGAGGGAAACACGTGCTCTTAGACTCCCTGGGTTTTCATGACTCCTGTGAATAACCCCCCTCGCTGCCTCTCCCCAGCACATCTGTTAGGGTGTTGTCATGGAATCTGGAATGCATCCTCCCCGAGCTCTCCAATGAGGAAAAGTAAACATGTTGTATATAAAACACTTTTATTACAACAAATATACAACGCTTTATATACAAAAATAAAATGTACAAGAAAATAAATCTATGGCATCTTAGTGATTTGTTTTCTATGCATTATGCGTGGACTAGAAGCTCCTCCATCCTGCTTCTGTGTGCGCCCTTGCTTGAGGCAGCTGCAGCTCGCTGGGTGCAGAACTGCAGGATCTGCTGGCAGGAGGAGTTCTAGAACAGAGCTCTGAAAGGCATTGCATAAATAAAAGTACTGCCCTCGTCAGTGCAAAATTCTATGATGCGGCTGCTCCTCGACTGTTCGGTGGGAAGGGACACGGCGTGCCTACGACAGATAACAGCCTATGAGCGAGCCCGGGTAAGTGTGCTAAATGGAAGCAAAGCCTAAACTGAATTTTCACATTTTATTGGTCAGAACTATTTACATGAGTTGGAAAGATCTGATCTGAACTTGAACTATGTGCTGGAGCAAATGGAAGAAGAGAGAGGGCCAATTAGTGCAGTCTCTCTGACTAAGTGTAATGAGAGTCATTAAGCTCATCACATCAGCAGTGTTGCACAAGTGAGCAGCAACCAACAGAGACCCATTGCACTGTCTCCTAAGCACCCCATGAGTAAAGTGCTGGGTGCTGGGGATGCAGGACCTCCTGGCCCGCAGTATGAGCATCACCTTGGGAGCACAGCACCGGTGCCCCATGCGTGAGATGGGCTCCTCTGCTTCTCATGGAGATTTTCTTGCTTTTTTAGGCCTAAAACTGAAACGGAATAAAACGGCTTCTTTCCTCTTCCAGCCAGTAACAAGAGACTTCTGCCATTCCCTTCAGGTCTCTAAGAGTCTCTACAGAACTGCAGTTCACGGGCTGGGAAGCCAAGGGTTTACAGGCTGCAGGAGATGGGCTGCAGGGATCTGACGGAGTCCAGCCAGGAGAAATCCAGGCTGCTCTTCTGGTCCAGCATGTGGAACTCCAAATCCCCTGCACAGAGAGACACAGAAATGAGCACAGAACAGAGGGAGCGTGAGAACCAATGGATGGCAATGTATCAGCAAAGGAAACCACCCTCAGAGGTGAGCAAATGCCTTTGATTCACAATTTGCTGCAATACTCCAAACGCTCACTAATTAAGCTCTCCAATGTAAGCTATCGCTAGTAGAAAACCTGGTTATGTTGCTAGGAAAACTGCAGCACAGATCTATATCATACTTCTACTGGAGGCTCTCTTTATCTCAACAAATTCCCTACGGACTCCCAACAGGCTAATTAGAGGAGTTCACACTTTCCCGCGTCATGAGATTCCAGTTCCTCCCTCCAGGTTCAAGGAGTATCTTGATGAAGGCCCTCTCCTGTACCTCCCCCCAGCCCATAATGGCACAAGGCTCTGTACCTGAAGACATGTCGATCTCGCAGCCAAACGTGCTGCACATGGTCTGCGTGCCCGGCTCGTTGGTGAAGAAGCCCTTCCCCTCAACACTGGTTGTGTGCCAGTCCTGGGCGGATTCGAATGGCTGTAAGGCAGTAAGGAGATGGTAAAAAGCCTGAGAGGGAGAGGGGTAGGGGAAATATGGGTCCTCATGCACTGAGTAAATCCTCATCTAGCTAGAAGAGGGGGCAAACAGAGCAAAAAAGAAGGTTTTGTTAAGATAATGCTAATTATACAAAACTCATCTCACTCCTCATTTAATGGAAGTTAATGCACAGCAGGGAGGGTGGGAGCACCTTCCATCAACAAACCCCATCTCCTTATCAGTGGGATGAGTGCCCCATGTCTGGGGACGGAGATTAAAAGCCAAACACGAGGCAGAGGGATGGGCAAAATAAATAAGTCTTTCTAGAGAACTCGAAGGCCTCGTGGGCTCTGATACAGCAAGCTTTGCTTCTAGCAGTACTCAACAGCTTTCACCAGCTTCTACGTAGGGCATCTCAAGTTTGTGCTTGCAGAATCACCTCTTTTTTATCAATCATTTTTTCAGGCTTCCTCATTTAATGAGGGTTTTGGATTACAGGAAGTATGTGTTCAGCTCACATGGGGTTATCTGTGGGTTAGGAAGCTACTGCTCTTCTTTCCTTGGTGCAAACGGCAATTTTGGACAGAACTTCAATTGAAAAGAAGGGCTGTTTTTACCTTTATCATGTGTGGTTTCATTTCATCCTCATCTTCATCCGCAACTGTTTTGTAATCACATTAAAAAAAAAAGAGATCTGAATGTCAGTTTTTCTCACACCGTCCTTCTGCTTCCTCACCACCACTGCACATCCCTGTCTCACACCAGCAGCACGCTGAGGTTTCCCAGCCCCTGCTCAGATGGGAGCACTTCTCCACAGGCTTAGAGCCCTTTGCAGGCAGTGGGGATGGGATCCCACTGTGCCCCACATGTGCTACTGAGGAGATGCTCACAGCTTGAGGTCCAGAAGCAGCTCCGCAGCCTAAACTCTAACAGCACACCCCAGCTCCTCTCTACCCTGGCTGTGTTGTAGCTCTAGAAACCCAAATCCATCTGACAGAAGCTGCTTTTCCTACAGAGCAGCTCCTGCTTCTCTTAGCACCATGGCACCCTTGCCTCCATCCTGCCATAGCACCGGGAGAGTGCTGAGAAAACGAGGTGGGCAGGAAGCAACACCAACCTTCTGAGGACGAACCCAGAGGGGACACCTGGAGCTGGTAGAGGTCGTTGGTGCTGTCAGCCACGGCGATTTCATTCGACATCCTCCAGTCGGTCAGGGAGCCGCTCACCTCGCAGGACGAGAGGTCTGGGGATGCACAGGGAGGGCTGCTCAGAGCAGATCCCACCGCAGCGCGTGGCACTCAGCGCAGACCCCCCCCTACTTCCCCCTCTTCCTCCTCCTCCCCCCTGCGCAGCCCTCAGGCAGCTCTGTCTCTTGGTGACACCGCTGTGGCTTTAGCACCAGCAGCACTTTTCTCTCTGCTCGGAGCTGAAGCTCTCACCTAAGGTGATGGACGTGTTCTCCACCTCCACTTCCTGCCCCGTGTAGTCGTGAGCGGTGTAGCTGCTGTGGTCATCGGGCAGAGGGGTGCTGGTTAGTCGTTCTGCTGACTCCTCCATCCTCATATCCTCGTGCAGCTACAAAAATAAGAACAAAGCATGATAGGTTGTCTAAGAACTCACAAGTTCCCATACGAAAGAAATTAAGCTTGAAAACCACCAAAAAAAAACCTCCAGCTCCTTCAGCTGCCTCTACAGATGCGTACCTTTCTCTTGCTCTTGTTTCTTGCTTCCCTTGAAGACTTTGACTTCCTTTCTGTTAAATAGAAATAAGACAAAGGTGAGCACGGCTGCAGGACTGCTGAGCAGCTCCACCACTGCTGCCAAGCTGACCCCAGGGCATCCCTCCAAGTGCTTTTGTTTGGGACAAAATGAGCTGTTTGTCTAAACCATCACCAGCAAGCCCAGCAGCCCCAGGGCTGCCTGCAGGTCTGTGGGATGCTGCCTAAGCAGAGCAGGAAATCTAAGCAGTGCTTAAGCTGAGGGCTTACCCTTCTTCTGGTCCTTTGTCAGGGGTGGGAGCATCCTGTACACACGGACAGCGCTGGAGCCTTTGTTGATGCTTTTGTCCTTCACTTCTTCAATGTCGGGCAGTGAATTCATGGCACAGCGGAAGTTTGCCTTCCAGGTTTTTGGGTCAGGGTCCTTCTCACCTACTTTATATCTTCCTGTTAAGAAGAGATGGGATGAACGTTGAGTGTTTTCATCGCAGTGATAGTTCTTCACCCCAGAAAAGTTCTTTCTCTGTTTCCTCTGACATGTAACACCTGAGGTGTAAGCTGGGACAGGAAGGGTAACACTGGAGATGTTCACATGAGTGGGGGACTGAAGCCAGCACACACCTGTATGGATGGCCCAGCTCCGGAAGAGGCAGGCGTCCTTCTCTATGTCCCAGCCATGCTTAGCTGCATGTTTCCATGGGATCTGAAATATCATCTTATCCTGAAATTAAACCAACAGAAATCTGAATTAAAAAAAAAATAAATAAAAGCATCACATGCCAGGTTGCAATGATGGCTTTAAGCAAAGAATTTCCTCAGCAGCACCTCAGAAACTTTGAAACCCTCTCCTCACATCCTCATTTAAGAACTGCTGGTCCACCTGTTGGGTTTGGGAAAGCTCTGTGCAGTGGTACAGCAGCAATGAACAGCCTCAGCTCAAGCCCAGAACCACTGCAACGTGTTGCACCTCATCTGCTAGTGTAACATTTTTCATGTATGCCTGGATACAGAATCCCTTGAAAGGCTACCAGTGAGACCCTGCATGAATCCCACCAAAACCATGCCCTAGCTTAAATGGTGCCTCGGGATGGATTGGAAGCTTCAGAGACAGAAATCTGACTCAGTAAGCCTGGTGATCCCATTCCTGTGGGACAGCAACAGGGATGTGCTTCCCAACGCCAACCTGAGATGAACTGAGAGTTTATTTTAGGTCAGAGATAAAGATTTCTGTCCTGTGGGGGGAGGTGTAGGAGTAGCTACTGAGCTGGGACAGAAGGTGGCCTGGCTCCAGTAAGCACCAAGAGATGAGTTTTCTTGGTTCTCAGTCAAGTTCAAACTGCATTTATTATTACCCATAGGAGAGTTATCAAGAAAAACATTGAAATCCTGCATTCTGTACCAACCTGAGCCACCTTTCCCGAAAATGAAGTTTTCTTTTAAAAATAAAAAGTTTTTAAAAAACTTATTCGTTTTCTTCTTTCCTTTATGATCTTGACTCATGTTTAATATCAACTAAAAACAAGCTTGGTTAATGATACGGTAATAATAATAATGATGCAGCAATAATAGTAAAAAGGATGGCTCACCTTGTTGATCCAGATCAACCCCGGTATTTGATTGGAATTAATCTGCATTTCCAACCAGGGTCTCATGCGCATCCTTGAGACAGGCATGTTTCCTGCGGGGCACACACGGGGTCAGCCGAAACCTCTCCTCTCCTACCCCAACCACCCCGCACTGCCCCCATCTCCCAGCGACCACAGCAGCGTTTAGAGTCTTTTGCTCCGTTTCAGAGCCTTCTGCCCTGAGTCCCGCTGCATGACGAGGTCCTGCTGCGGGAGGGGGGCAGCAGTGAGGACCCCCGCGCCACCCCTCTGTGCGGCCACCCGGTACCTCTCTGCACGGCCTCTCGCTCCAAGTTCGCTTCCTGCGCCGAGCGAAGCGGCGATTCCGCCGTACCTCCCCTGCCCCCCCCCCGGAGTGCAGCGCTGCGGCCGTCCTCCTTCCCCCCCCCCGCTCCGCTCTGCCCCTCTCGGAGCTTCCTGTTTGCGCTGCCCGAGGACAGCCGCTCCCGAACAATAGGGCTGCGGCTTTCCCAAGCAACGAGACAACGGCTCGCAAAGTTCTCGGAGCCGGGAGAGAGGGCAGACGGCGCCGAGTCGAGCCGGGCCGGGGTGTGTGCGGCCCTGCAGGGCGCAACCCCTTAGTCCAGCGCTGGCTCCTGATGAGCAGCAAAGCCACAGCCGCGCCCAGACGTCGCCGTCCCCTTAGGGCGCGGAGGATGTCCCGTCCCGTCCCGTCCCGTCCTGTCCGTGTTGTGGGAGCGGGGCCGCAGCCCCCGAAGGCTGCAGCACGACGGGCGCAGCGGCACCTGAGACACCCCAAAAGCACCTCAGCATAACTCAGGCTGGCGGTGTCTCCGCTTGGCGAGCCGAGCCGAGCCGGACCGGACCGAGCTGAGCCGTGTCCCCTTGAGAACGCATGCAGCCAAAGAAGGGGGCGGAGAACTCCGGGACCCACCTCGCCGTGAGATCCTGTGCTGTGCTGAGCTGCGACGAGATGCGACGAGATGAGCCGAGCGGAGCCGAGCGAAGCCGTCCGTGCTCGACGGCCGCCGAGCCACTTCTGCCGCCCGCGGGTCGCGCCCTCGGGTATAACGCGGTGGCCGGGATTCCCCGCCGCCCGGGCTCGGCAGCGGCTCCACCAATCAGCGCCACCGCTGGAGGACGGTCGCGCCTCTGATTGGTCGCTGCATCCGGCATCATTTCGGGGAAATCAGGCTGTTGTAGCACCAGCGGAGCGGGGGGAGCACCGCCCCCCCCCGGCACGGCACGGCAGCGACATGGCGATGGGACAGGGATGAGACGGCGATGGGACAGGGATGAGACGGCGATGGGACGGCTCTGCACGTCCTGCGGCTCCGCTGGCACGGTTCTCGGCCCCACCGAGGGCTGCCTCTGCATGACAAAAGGGACTCAGCCCACAGACATTCGGGGTTTGTCCTCCTTCCCTCCCCCGTTCTGTGTTTTCACCCCTGACCCCGGGTGGGGGCAGGTGAGCTGCAGCACAGGACCTCTGACCCCACAGCGATCCCAAAATGCGCACCCGCGGACCCGCCGGCTCGGTGCAGCACAAGTAAAGGAGGAAAGGAAGTGGAAAAAAATAAGGGTCAGAATGGGGCTATTTTTAGTGCAGTGGGAATTGGCCAGCACTCAGCTGCACTTAGGGAATGTGCTGGGAGGGTCAGCCACTGCATCCAACGTGCACAGCACCCCGAGGACCACGGCGTCCCAAAGCAGCACGGTAGCACTGCTGAGAGCTGCATGGAGGGTCCGTGCTGCATCCTCGTGTGTTCTGTGCCAGCAGTTCCCAGAAAGGGACTTGGAGGATGTGGAAGAATAGGAACTATGGGGATGGGTGGCAGGAAGGTCGATAGAAAAGGAAATAAAAGAAATGAAAATGATAAGCTGTGTTCCTGTGTTTATATTTCCGTGCCCACTGTCAGCTTCCAGCGATGCACATGAGCAGAGCTGCACTCCTACCCAGTAAGCACACGACTGATGGACACAGGCATGCAGTGCCCAGAAGATCCCTGAGCATAGCACAGTGCTGCCAGACCTTTGAACAGCCCAGAGCCCACCATCCTGCTGGGCAGTGCTGCTGCATGCATTGGTTTGAAGTCTCAGGCACTGGACTGGGGCTGCTCAGCCCAGTGCTGGTGTTACCAGAGCCCTCCTGCAATGCTGCTCTCATGCAGCTCCAAGCTGAGCTCCATTTGCTTGAGTGTAGGTGCTGGACACTCCCAGTCAGATTTCCCATCACCATAATGGCACGCATTGAGCAATACCTTGCAGCAAGTCGTATGTTTCTGATCATCTGTCTTCTGGGTAAATGGCTGAAGAGGTTGGGGCAATGGAGGCATTCTGTAAAGCCTGGGAATGCTTTTTTCTCCCACCTTCCTCAGCCAGGGCTGTGAGTGCTGGGCTGCTTTGAAATACCCTTGGATGGCAGTAGATTGGAGTTACGGTTTTACCCACTGCCTTAAATGAGCAGAATATTGCAACACTTAAAGGGCTGTCCCACCTTCTGGCTTGCCTGGCTCAAGTTGAGTGAAGCAGAATTGTTTTTGGATGCCTATAAAATATACAATTAATGTATCTAAGTGACAAAGCCTCCCCTTCCCTTCCCTTCCCTTCCCTTCCCAGCCCATCGCGTCCCGACCCGTCGGAAAGAACGCAAGAGAGGGGAGAGGGGGAGGGGGGGGGGGGGGGGGGGGG
>NW_024884822.1:14735728-14786174 GCF_019232065.1 Centrocercus urophasianus
GGGCCAGGATGCAGTCATGTGCAGTGGGAAGAGGCAGCCTGGACAAACAGTGTCACACTGTTGCGCTCCACCTTCACTGCTGTTCCGTTTGTTTGTTTTCAACAAGAAAATTAAAGAAAAATCAAGCCCAAACTTGGATTTTGTGCAGAACTCTCACCCCTGAAAGTACCCCATGTTTTTTGCCCACTCATTTTTTTGCTGTCTCAGTAGTACCTTCAGGTTTTGCCTTTGTGCAGGGTGAGGCAGGGCTCCTGGTGAGTTTCAGTGTCAATAAAGATAGAAGGCATCAGGTAAATCAAACACAGGAGGAGGCAGAGAGGCACGCGGCCGAGGCAGGGCAGCACAAGGCCATTTCCAGCTCACGGGCTCTGAGCTGCCTCATGCTGACCCGCGGGCACAAAGTACCCTACACTCAGGAGTGCTTGAAGGTAGCGAAAGGAACTTGAAAAAGAGATGGCAGAAGGTACGTGAGGTTCCAACACCAATGCCTTCACAATAAAGAAGTCACAGCATCTCTTACACAACGTAAATATTGGCAAGGCAGGTCACGCCGTGGTTCTTTCCAGCTCAAGCCTCCCCTGGTCTGTTGCTCAGCCCTCAGCTGGCTTCACACCAGAATAACCCTGAGCTTCTTGGGCCACTGTGCTAACGATTATATATGGAAGATGTGTCAGAGATACCTCAGTGACCTCATTTTGAGTGGCAACTAAATTGATCCGTGACTTCTGCACCACAGTGCCACTCCAGCTATTTTTAGTGCTTATCGCTGGCAGCAACTGGCATCGACGAGGCATCAAATAAATACACCCAGCATAGAAACGCGGTGCTAACTCTGCATCTCCACCACTTTCTGCAGGTATAAACCCACACAGATCGCTCCCGGTGAAAGCCCACTGACCCTTCTATCCTGGTTATGCCCTATCTGCACAGCCAGTTGGTGCTGGGGGAGTGCCCTCCCCAGGCTGGGATGCAGCCTGCTGGTTTGCTGCTTTCTTATCTCTCAGCAGAAACAAGGAACTGACAGCTCACCTCTGGCAGTGGAGCTGTGTCAGGCTCACACAGAGCTTACAGAGCCACTCTGTGCCACCACGCCAAGGGACACCAGCTGCTCACAGTGCCTGCATGCCTGCTGCAGGAAGGCATGCTTGTGGAGGTAGGGTGTGCTCGTACAAAACACAGATAGTGAATAATGCACTTCAAGAAGCAAACAAACACCAGGGAAGCGTTTTGCTCCACCCAGCTGTCACCTGTAGGGAGCTGCCACTGCTCCCAGCTCTGTGGTGTGGGGTCCCCTGGCCTCCATCTGGATGCAGGCTGCTCCCAACCCCTGCCCTGCGACCCCCACTGCCCTCTTCCTCATATCGCCCCGCGATTCGCTGACGGTATTAACAGTAAACTGAGACATAAGGAAAAAGATCACCAGAAGTGTTTCATCACATCTACCCAATGCAGGGCGACCCCAAGTCCCAGTTAGTTTCCTTGATCCGCAGGAAGTTTTTCCATGTCATTTTCATTTAAAACCTAACCAAATCCCCAGGCGGTGTTCCAGGAATGCTGTGTGTTATCCTGAGATGGACACAGCTCTGTCTGTAACCAGATGCTCCTGGGAAGCTCCATACTCCATGTGACACCAAAAAGCACCATCTACATGGGATCGTCTGGGAGAACACAGAAGCAGAGGATCATGGATTTGGCCAAATGGTGTTGATGTAGCACTTTGTTCCCCATCTTTGCCCCTCGGGTCAGTTAAGCTGCTATATAAGGTAGACCAAGATGATTTCATTCTGGTGCTGTGTAAAACAAAGCATGCTGGCTGTCACTGGGCTGCATGCATTGAATCGGGGGTGAGGAAAGGGTTCCAGCCCTACGGATGCTTTGATATCACAGCTCTGCTGGGAGAGCACGACTGCAGGACAGAGCAGACGGGATGCAGTGTGGCTTCAAGGTGGGGAAAAGCAGGAGCATGGTGAGAGTCAGCCCTTATCTGCTTCCCCGCCGTGCCACCTGCTTCCTTCCAGAGATGCACTGTCACCCCCCGCCCTCTCCAGTACTCAGCAGCCTCTCCAGGCCAAGCACCACACATGGTAGTTCCTCCTCACCACCAGTGCCAGGTTCCAGTCTCTCCCCATGATGCCTGGTGCCCTTGCATGCTGTCCTGTAAACCTCCCCTCCCCTTCCCCACTCCTTCCCTTCACTGCCTGCCTCCCCTCTCCCTCTGCAAACTGCTCTCATCCACGTCCTTTCTCATTCTCTTCCCTGCTCCCCTTCCACCCTTTCCCCATTAAACTCCGAAACAAGGAATCTGCTTTGCACTGGATCACCTGGGCACATGGAATAGCTGCAGAGCCCACCCCATCCCCTGGGAAGCCCAGAGTCCCAGCAGTGAGCACCCAACCGACTGCGTGTGGCTCTGAGTGGCACTGGGCAGGGAGGGGTTAACACCAAGCGGGTGCAGGGTGCAGGCTCAGCCCTGGCTACAAAAGCAAACACCAAAAAAAGCAGCTTCTCCTGTGCCTGCAACCTTGGGAGTACAGTGCTCGCTGCAAGCTCTTTCCATTTCTTATAAATGGCTCTCTTACAAAAAGGAAGTCTGGCTGGAGCACACGCAGGGCAAAATGTGAAAATTGTTGATGCTGTGCCCAGTGAGGTAATGCTCACAGGCTCTCTGATTCTCAGGCTGCAATAAATACATCCTGGGATGGGCTGCCTGCAGCTTCCTGGAATCCAAAATCTCTATCTCAGGACAAGAAATCAGTGCAGTTCTCCTTACTGATGACACAGCCAATTTTTCAGACCAAACCAATACGAGATTCTATGCTCAGGTTTGTGGGAAAAAAAGGAAATTCTGAGAATTTCACCCATGCTTCCTGAATTTCCCCACTCCCTGCTTTTCTCTGAACCTCACAGGAGATGGCTTTTCCACAAAATGTTTGCAGGGCAAAGCTCAGTTTGCAGTGGAGTGGATCCCATGTGCTACAGCTGTGCATTTGCCTAATGAGGGCCAGAGTTGCAGCCCAGACCTCCCTGCCAGGGGTGGGCATAGGGCACCTGGGGGTCTTTCCCTGTAGAGCACTGATGCAAGCAGGGCTGGTAGCAGCAGAACATGGGAGCTGTACTATAGGGGCTGCCACCCCCTGCCCAGGTTGGGGGCTGCTGGCTGCCACCCTCTGTTCCCACCCCACACCTCGTCCTGCAGCTCTGCAGAAGGACTCATCACAAAGTGGAAGATGCACCGCAGGACCTGTAAGCATTTCACCCTCTGCTCTGCCTTGGGGAAGGAAAGAATGGCGATCGTTTTATTTCCAAACCTCCGTCCTCTCATATTGCAAAGAGGCTACCAAAAAAAAGAAACTCTTGCTGTTGCCTTGTAGGGCTCATCCAGTTGGCACAGTGCAAGCTGTGGGGCAGAGAAGTGAAGGTTGGGATGCGTTGGGACTGTGCTCTGTGCTCAACTCCAGGGGAGGAAACTCCTGCAGAGTGGAAGCCCAGCACGACTGCCAGGCTGCTGAGGGGCATTGGGTTTGCACTGGGATCCTCGAGGAATAACGACAGTGAAGACTGAAAATAATACATGTCTAGCATCATAGGTTCAGACATCTGAGCATTCTTCCTTATTTTTATGGTCAGTTACTTGTTAGCTGTTAACTTGATGCAGACTTTTCTGTCCAGTTGAAGTCCAAAGGAGTGACCAGCAGCCTTACTTGATAACAGTGCATTTTTCATGGGTTGTGCAGAAAAGAGTCATCCCTGGAGGTCCTGGAGTCTACAGCAGGGCTCAGCCCAGGCCTGCTGGTTACACCCCACTGTGCTGAGCCAGCCCAGCTCCAGCTGTGTGCCAGGAAGGGAAAGGCTGAGCTCAGTGTCCTGCCGAACCCCACAGAGCTCTACTGGGGGGCTCAGCAGCCGGGCTCATCCACATGCTTCTCCCCACAGGGAAATGGGGGCACTCCTGGGCAGCGCCTGGAGGGATCTCCAGGGATCAGGGCACTGTGAAAGGAGCATCCGACCCACGCAGGTCTCTGCTCAGACAGCTTCACCTTCCAGCGTTGCGCAGGTGTGATTTCTTCTGAGAAAGACATAACGATGTAGGTTGCTCTGAAAGTAATGCCTCCTGTCTATTGCCACGGAAAGTACAACAGATACAAAGAGCACAATAACACTATTTGACAGAGCAAATTCTCAGCTACAAAACACTGTTTTTCAGCATAGCCGCCACCATTCGCTATGCTTTTTCACCAGTGATGAATAAGAACCTGCACAGTGCGCTCATACAGATCTGCCCCAGCAGAGGTGCCTCACTATCACCACTGCTGCAATGCACCCCTGTGCTCTGTGCTCACATCCACTCTTTGGTCAGCAAATGTCAGTGGGTGGGAAGATTCAATCCCTACTGCTGTACCACCAATGTTCTCCTCTGTCATTGCGGGCCAACAGAATAAAATAGGAAACATTAATTTTGGAGCAGCTCTCTGCATCTATCTACCCATCCATGTGTGTATTTGTATCTATAACAGCAATTACTCTGTAACCACTGGAGACCAACGCGCAAACTGCCCTTCTTTGGCCAAAGTCCGGGAGCAGCATGGTGGCCACAGGCAGCACGGTGTCACCCCCACCTCTCTCAGGGTCCACAGAGGGCAAAGAACCCAGTGCCTGTTTGCCACCTGAGTCACCCGTGGGTGCGTGACATCCCTGATCTGCTGGTGGCTGTTCTCTCAGCACAGAACCGCTGACGGATGGGGCAGGAATGCAGAAGTCACCCTTTGGCACGCTGCACTTCGGGGCTCTCAGGGCAAGCGTGGGTGCCACCCGCAGCCCCAGCGCGACGCCAGCTGTCACACCCCAGGCGGCAGGCATCCAGCGGAGCTTTCCTCCGTGCATCCCCCGGCAAGACTATTATTCTATTAATTGTAT
This sequence comes from Centrocercus urophasianus, assembly GCF_019232065.1. Lineage (NCBI taxonomy): Eukaryota > Metazoa > Chordata > Aves > Galliformes > Phasianidae > Centrocercus > Centrocercus urophasianus. Next base: position 14,740,643 of record NW_024884822.1, read on the forward strand.
TCTATTACCGTTATGTTATTAATTATGTTATTAATTATGTTATTAATCACTTTTTTTTTTTTTTTTTTTGGCGAAGAAACAACCCGCCCTTTGGCTCCCGGACGTGCCGCTGAGTGGCTCCGCTCCTCCCGCCCCACCGCCGCCCCGCGCCGCCCCCGCCTCCGAGTTTCGCTTCCCCGCGGGAGCGGCTCCGAGCGCTTCCGGGAATCGGCGGTACAGCGCGCCGCCGCGGGGGGGCGCTATAACACGCGGTGGGACCCGGCCGGGGGAATCCCAGGCGTGAGTCAGGGGCCGGGAGCGGCCGGACTGCGGGGCTGCGGGGCTGCCTTCCGCCAGCCGGGAAAACCCACGCGGAGGGAAAAGCACCGGGGCAATGAGAGCGATGTGTGCGGCCCCGGGGCGTAGTGCCGCCGCCCCCGGAGCAATGCCTCACAAAAAGAACAACGAAAAACCCCAAACGCTGCGCCCTTTGGCTCGCGCGCCGCAGGATTTCGCCCGTGGATGCGCGGATGAGGAACGGGTTTTTATGGTTATCATCCACGCACGCTCTGCGTGCCGTATGTATTCATTACCTCGCACAGATCGTTTGTCTCGCGCATCTCTGCCGTTATTTATTATTTCACGGTGATAAACGGGCGGGTTTAGCAGAGCAGGGCCACCCCTGGGTCGTGAGCCGCACTCTGATGAGGCAAAACAAGCCGTTAATTCTGAATTGCTCCTCTGCAGGACGCTCTCTCAGCATGTTGCCACTAGGGGGAGGGGGGTGTCTCACCCGTTCAAAATAAGTTCATAGCAGGCTGGTGCGAAGCTCCACAGGCAAGCGCTGGGCGCCTTCAGTCCAAGCCACGAGAGCAGTGCCGCCCTGTGCAGCCTTCCTCGGCAGCTGGCACTGCTCTGCTGAATGTCTGGCTCCGGATTGCACTGCTAAACACATCACGGGCACCGCAGTGCCCACAGGGTACATGCCACAGCTTTAATGTCGGTCAGTGAACGGTGCCCTGGGCACAAGCCATGATCTTCAGTCAGAGCCATGGCTGAGTGCGTCAGAGACACAAGCAGGGATGCACCTGGAAGGTGAGACCAACATTCCCAGTCTGGTGTCATGCAGAAAACGCAGCCCAGGTGTTGCTGAGTCAGAGCTGGGCCCAGCCTGGTGCTGGGATGCTCCTGCCTGCCCACAACCAGCCACCACCCACAGGTTTCTGCTCTGACTGCTCCATTGCCCTCGCTTGGAAGATTTTGCATCTCAGCTTCTCTTGGCAAGGATTTGTCTCCACGTTTTGTGGGGAGAAAGCACACACCAGAGCTGCGCCTTGTTAGCTGTATTCTGCAAGCTCTGGCTGTGCATTGGGAAGGGCTGAGGGAGACCTCCATGCATAGAGAATAACAGGGCTTTTAAAATCCTGATTTCATAGGCAGCTGCCTCGCTTACAGGAGAAATAATCACAGGAATAATAACAACGTGAAGAAATACACAGTTGCTCTCTGGAAATGAGTAATACATTGTTACCAGGGTCTATTAAAATGTAATAGTTACTGTAATTCAACTTCTAATAAGTAAAATAGCATTTATTTAGTGCTAGAAGAAGTGACTGGTTTGGAGGTATCTTAGCAGTATTTAAAGCACAGCTGGAATCATTTACATCTGATGCAGGTGGGTGAGGAGGTGTATTGGGGCAGCACGGCTGCAGCCTGGCTTCTGGGTGAAGCTGAGAGTTATTTTTAAATTGAAAAGTCCTTTTTTTTTTTTGTGATCCTGAAGTCATCCTGCTGGGCCCATTTAACTGGTGGCGGGTGGATGAATTTCTTTGTTGTAGGCAGTTTTATCACAGCCATCTCACTTCTCCTTCAGTGCTCGATTATTCCTGGTTGTCTTCTCATGGTGTTGGGTTTTTTTTTTTGGTAAAACAGGAGACCATTGAGGCCTTTTCTTCATCCTTTGACCCCTCCCAAAGTGCACACAGTGCTCTCAGTGACAGCTGACCCAGGATTTTGGCAGTAAGTATCTATATGTGTGTGCTGAGCTCTTGTTGTGTTGAGATGGCATCAGTAGGCACGTGCTTGCTAGGACCAAATACATGTGTTCCCTAAGCATGTCCCTGCATTGCTGGGCTTTGGGCTGGCAGCCCCTCCTCCTAGCACAGCATCAGTGGGGTGAGGGATAACAAAATATAAAATAAGGGCTGGCTGTGTGAGGGTGTGGATGAGCAGTGCCTGCTCTATGCTGGCAACACAAGGTGCAGTGAGAGCTCTGATTGTGATGAGGGCGAGAGGTGATGGGTTCACATTGTGCCCTGGGAAGTTCAAGTTGGATGTTTGTTAGATTTACCCAAGTGTGGAAATGGCTCAGAGGGGATTTGTGTGTGTGTGAGTGATGGGGGGAGGGGGAGAAAATAAAACGAGGGGAAAAGAAAGGCAGAGATGCATTTATTCCCTCTGTGAAAAGTGGTAGAAATACAAAATATTTATTTTCTCCAAAATACACATATCTAAAAAAAATGCAATATAATTTAATTGTCACTATATGAACGAACTCAGAATGATCAAAGCATTCCCATCCTCACCACCAGCTTCAGGAAACACGTGCTGTCTCAAAGAGGCCCATACCTGGCTCATTTGATCTTCAATAGCCCAATCTCCCCTGATCTGCAAAAGCTGCAGGTGAAGGAGAACGCTGGGCCATGTTTCTCAGTGCTTGGGAAAGGCTGTGACCAGGCTGCAAAGCACGAGCACGGCGTTCTCCTACTGCTCGCCAGTGGGGGGTGTATGAATATGCATAGCAGTGCTCCTGCAGGGCAGGGAAGGCAGAACTTTCCGTGAAGATGAATTTGCAGTTCACCCTCACCTGCCTTCAAAGCAGTGGCAAAGCCAATTCTGAACTTAAGAAAGTTTTGCTGGTATAATCACACTGATTAATCCCCTGTTATAATGTTGAGATTCTCCCAATACCAATTCCCTGAAGAAAATTAACTATTCTAGCAACATCAGTTGTGTGTTGATCTGTAAGTGGGTTCTTGCTCTTCTGAAAGTGCTATCAAGAGTAACAGCCATGTGGGACCCAGTTCTGTTGAGGTTATGTGATACCAGCAAATGTTTCCAGCAGAAACTTGGCCTTAAACCTGAAAACACGTGGCTCCTGTGGTTAGAATTTGTGCTGTCCCCTCCTGGAACTGGGGGACCTGGTCTTACAGAAAGGCAAAACACCCATCCCACATCCCAGCGCACTGCTTGGACTCGTGGCCCAGCCGTGGTGGAGCAAGGGCTGATGTCTGAGCATCCATCTGTACCCACCCTTACTGTGGGTGTTTTGGTATCAATGTCAGCTTTGCACGTGAAACCAGAAGGCTTTGGGATTAGCCCATATTTCCCCATACCCTGCTCTGTTTGCTTCACCAGCGAGCATTTGCAATTTCATCTACAGGTACGAATGGCTTTTCGTGGTCGATGCTTTGTGAGATTCCATTCTGAACGTGAGCCAGCACACTGCTGCTGGGTGGAAGAGGTAACCTTTGCAATTTGAACATAAAGAATTAAAACAAGCACGTTTTTTTGCTGCTTGTTTAAGCCTACAGTGATTCTGGGAAGTTGTAATTACTCTTTTGCACCTCTTGATAATTTTCGGATGAATGTTCTCAGTTTTTCTATGAATCTCTTCACATTCTTTCTTTCTGTGTCACATTCTCCCTGAAAAGTTAGCAAAGAAAGCGAAATTACGCAGTGTTTGACCATCATGTTTTTTCACCCTGAAATCATTTTATAAACAATGTTTTCCTTAAGATTTAAATAAGCCAAGTGTGGCAATGAATCATCATTTTAGAGGTTAGAACCTCAGAAGTGCAGAGCCAGGAGAATAATGCCAGGATTTCTTCTTCCATGTGCTGAACGAATCCATTGCAAAAGCGAATCCCCCTTCTGCAGCCATAAGGGCACAATTATGAACCATGGACTGTGTTTCACAGATCTCTGATAGACAAGAGATGGATCCCTACCTCTCTTGCCAGCTTTGCTGCGAGAGATGGCCTCAGTTTGTCAAAACCTTGGAAAAAAGTGCTGAATCTCTTCATCTCAGGATTATTTTTCAACAGTTCGGTTCCTTCAAACAATGTTTTGATGCAGCTTTCGTCCTAGGATGGAGGAAATACCAAAACCGAGAAACAAATTCATCACTATAAACTGCAATTAGTTTGATTAAACTCATTTTGATTGACATCCAGCTGGCTGGGTGACAAAAACGTGGTATTCCTGACTTTCCAAACTCTTGTTTGCAAATGACTTTAGGTGAGTGCATCCAACTGATGCTCATTTTTTCTTTGCTGCATGATAGCTTTTGTTTTGCCTGGATGGAGCACTGGATTCGTGCATAGCACAGCCCCTGCTCTTACTGCAGCCTGAAGAGCAGTTGGAGCTCTTACATCTGCTCTTCCAGCTGATCATTTCTTTTCCTGGCCCCAGGAGCTGCGAGTTCGGAACATGAGAGAAAGAGTTGAAATGAACCCAAAGCTCTCTTGTCTTTAACCCCGCCATATCTGCATGCCCAGAGAGCAGTCAGCATGGCTGCATGGTGCTGCAGAGCTGGTCCTGCAGCCAGGGAGGTGCTGGGGTATGAGTGGAGCATGGAGAGGCAATGGCTGCACCGTCTGGCATGGAGACATCAGTGAAACATACAGGGGAGGAAAGGAGGAGGAGCAGGCGCTGCTGTCAGAAGCAGGAGCAGAGAGAAGTGTGACAGGAGGAGAAAGTGAGGAAAATGAAGCAAAAATCAGCTCTGGGTGGAAGAAACCAATCCCCTGAGGTGTGGTCTCATGCTGTGCACTCCTGGATACTCCATGGCCATGAGGACCTTGTGCCCTCACTGGGGAAGATGTGAGCTTCGGTCGTGTAGCAGAACAGGGAGAAGTGATGGAGCTGGGAGCTTTGCATCTGATTTGCAAGGTAATGGGTTGAGTTTATAAATGAAAAATGAGTTCTGTAGCTAGCTGACGTCAGGAATGTGAATTATTCTGCTCTTACAGTAAGTCAATTGCTTGGGTTGTGTTGTCACAAATACACATCTGGCGGTGATACACCTGAAGAGCTCCCTGCTGGAATGTGGTTTCCCATTAGAACCACTTTTCCAACTGTAGAATGAAGTTCTTTTGTGGTGTTGGCTTGCAGGAAAAGTTGCCAGAGAGGGAACGTGGGTCTTTCTGAGCTGCTGAGGAACTTCTGGAGATGCAAAAGGAGCCAGAAAATGCGTGGAGAGGGATTTGGTGCCCTGTTAAGACAGACCTCTTTCGCAGGACCCATCAGTGAGTGACTTGCTCTCGGGGCAGAAAGCACTGCTCAGATGCAATGCGATAATGCAGCTCTGCCTTCACACAGCCCTGAGATCCCTTGGCTGACAGCAAAAGCAGAAAAAGACATTTCTGAAAGTGGTTTGATGCAAGCAGAGCATTCATGCAGGCGGCAAGAAGGACAAGCAAAATGTACAAGTGAGTTCATTCTTCATCCCTTCCTAATGTCCCCTGTTTCAAGAGTTAAAGCAGAAGATGGCTCTGTGTGCTCTGCAGAGGTTTTAGAAAACCACAGAAGGAGAACAGTTACTGCATTACTGTCCTTGGCCACTTCAGCATCACAGCTTGTCTTTGCTTGACTCAAATTTGATTGTTTGAGATAATCTGATAACGTTGAATAATGTATAATAGCTTAATTTTCAAACTATTTGTTCTTAGATACAGGTGGAGTAGATTAGGAGATCATTCAGAAAACTTTTGAGATAAATTTCCACTTACATCTGAAGAAACTGGAGTTTCAATCCTCAGATTCTGGAAAAAAAAAAATAATTAAACATTTCAAATATCACCATCATTAACATGAACAAAAATAAGGTATGGCATAAAACGATGGCTTGGCTTTCAATAAAAGCTAAATGTTCAGAGAACTATTCAATATACCTGCATATCCAACCACTGAATAGAAGTAGAAAATGGAATTTACCAGCATGTCCACTGACTGGTAGATTTCTTGTAGCCGTGTCTGTAGCTCAGCCAGGTTGCTTTGCAGAGGAGAGGCAAAGGCGTCTGCAGTGAGAAGCAAAAGGTACAGATGGGTCCTCATGGTCCTGATGTGCTCAGAGAACCTGGGGGTGCTTCTGGAGCCTCTATCATTGCATGGCCTCTCTACAGGGAAATAAATAGTTTGGGTTGATGTTAGAAAAAAAAAAAAAAAGGCCATTTGTTGAAACTTTCTGGAAACTCTGTGATTAATTTTTGGGTATACTCCTCACCCAGTCAGCATTTCCATAGAAGTAGGTAATAAGGAGACAAGGATGTGGCCTCTTTCTACTAGAATCAGCAATGCTCAGGATGACCCAGAGTGTAGCCAGCCAGCTTTTATTCTCACTACACTTCTCTGGAAATGGGAGCCTGATAACTGCGTGTGATCATCTGATAGATGATGTGAAAGATGAAGCCTCAGAGCAAAAACAACAGCGGAGAATGTGTGGACTAATGTCTGGAAAGGAAACCATGTTTCTGTAATACCTCTGATAACATTTGATCAAATCTCAGATATTCCTTTAGAATGAAACAGCTTGCATCAGCAGGTGGTGATGGTGCACAGAGCAGGAAATGTGCCGATGTGGCACTTGAAGGCATGGTCAGAGGTCATGGTAGAGCCAGGCTCTGGCTCCTTTCCTCCATCATCTTTCCAATGAGGATGGTGACAGCTCTTAGTGCCATCCATGGGGTCTGGGGCAGATGGCAGTGATGTGGCAGAGCTGGCTGGAGTCCCCATGCTGTGAGCATGGGGCAGCCCCTGGGAGGGATGAGCAGTGAGATGGCAAAACATGCCCAGTGCTGGATAATGAGATGTGGAAATCTAAGAGGAGCCCGAGGGCAGGGTGATGGCATGTATAAGGAACTGTGCTGAGTCCTTCCCCACCCTGTCAGGAAGCGCGAGCAAGATGTGTGAGGAGATCATGGGGCTTCTTTGTTTTTTAATCCATATTCATAATGGGGCAGCTTTTTACTTCTATAACCTCAAGCATGGATTATCAGCGCGCTTCCTCAGTGAGTGCTGTGTCAATGCATGTTCTCTGTGTGGTTGTCAGCATCCCGTCAGCGACTCAGAATTCAGTCCCAGATGAGCTGAGAAATTTTGTAAAAACTGCAATTGGCCCGAAGGGCATGAGATAAATCCTTGTCTTAGGTAGAACGCATTTCTGTAGTGTTCTGTGGAAGTGAGAGCATTCTGGAAACGCCCCATACTGTGTCCAAGCAGCTTTTGAGAGCAGCTCCAGCTGTGCCAGGGAGGGGACCAGGGCCAGAGCTATAGGGGTGCGGTGTGTTCTGGGTGCCCTGCAGGGCTGCTGTACAGCTGGCACTTAGGGCTTCACCAAATGCACTGTAAACGTGTGAAGGATGGAACCAGATGGACTAACAAAGGATTTCACTTTCCCTGTTTAGGTGTGGAATCGCCAAAGTTAGACAAGACCTCTCAGATCCCCAAGTCCAACCCCAGCCCACCCCACCATGCCCACTGACCGTGTCCCTCACAGCCACAGCTCCATGTTCTGGAGCACCTCCCCCATCCCCTGGGCATCCCTGTATGACTGCTCTGTTGGAGAGGAGATGTTTCCTAATTTTTCCACACAAAGAGATGCTCAGCAAGGAGAGCCAGGTTTTACCAGTCCCTGGAGTGGTGTGACAGGCATTGCTCTGGAAGAAAAGAGAAAACGTTGGCCAGGTGACCATTATTTGTGGCCTACTGTTACCCCTTGTGAGAGACAAAGCAGGGTCCCTGGGCTGGGGGAGACCTGCACAGCACCAGGAGCAGGCAAGAAGTGCAAGCAAAGGGGGATGCAGGGGATGGAAGGTGAGAGAGGAAGCAGCTGCTTCTCAGATCCTTGTCAAAGTTGATGATATTGGCTGCTCTCTGTAGTGAGACCGCTGTCAGACTCAGCTCAAAGCAGAAAACTCTTTGGTGTCACAGGAAATGTGGGCAGCAGAAGAGTTAAGAAATAACCCAAACCCAACAGCTCCCTGAAGTGACCTTGCAGAAGAGCGGCAGCAAGATGGATCCTTTGGCTTTCCACATTTCCTCCTGCAGCTTTAACATCTCTTCTTGTTTCTAAAATCCTTTAGCTTCTTCTGCCAGCAAATGAATTTAGTGGGAGTCCGGAAATCCGCAATTATAATTCTTACAGCTCAAACAACTCAGATCCTTTGTCTCTGGTTCTTTGTTCTCTGTTTTCTGATTTTTATCATCCAAGTAGCATGCTGGGTTTCATTTCCCACACTGTAAATCACACTCTGCAGAAGCAGTCTGGCTCTGCATCCCCACCTCCAGCGAGAGCTCCCTGAGCCCAGGCTCTGCCAAGGTCACTTCTTGCATGTAGGCACCTTGAGGATGGGCACATATGGCCTTTACCAGTGCTGTGTCAAGGTGTTCCAGAATGGTGGAACATGGTCAGTGGGTGTGATGGGAATGGGTTGGGCCTGAGGATCTTGGAGGTCTTTTGCAACCGGAGTGATTCTGAGACTCTCTGTTTCCAGAAGAGCAAAATGAAGACAGATTTCCCTCTGGCTGCACTCTTCTATACATGGGCTGAGCTTTCACGTAGTTACATGATAATATGCTGCAATCAGAGCTCTTCTGCTGTAAAGCTGCCTTACCTCAGGCATCCTTTAAGCAGTCAGCAGTATTGGTCCGTGCTTGATTCAGGAGTTCTGGCCTGGCGTCAGTGTGTGACATCAGTCCCACTCATCTTGTTGCACCATCTGTTTTTGTGTTTTAACAGGCTTTGGTACGCATGTTGGAAAGTGAGCTTCAGGTGTCCTCTGTAATAATGTTACAGTCACATGGTAATGGTTGGTGGAAAGGTTTTGTTTTGCTTTTTTTTTAAATAGGACTGTATGGCTTCTGCAAATGTTGTGCTTGCTTCACTCATATTTCATAGTTCTACGCAGAAAACTAGAACAAATCATTAAATACAAGGGAAAAATAACAGAGCTCTCCATCCTCAACTCAACTGTAGCCATCTTGCATCGTTATAATTGTGCATGAAAGCTGTTGTTGGAGTGCTTCATGACCTCTCCGTGGATCAAGCTTCCCAGCTGTTGCATCTCTGGGATGCAGTCATCTCCCTCGTGCCCTGCAGGAGGCACCTCCCTGTGTCAGAATGTTCTGAAAGTGTTTGGCTCTCCTGCAGCTGATACGTCTGTCAGGATGACTAAGAAAGCAGACAAGTGACTTGTGGGACAGGTCAGAGCTTTGTAAAGTTTCTCTTGCTTTGTGTCTATAAGCTCCTGCTGAAGTTTATAATTCATCAATCCAATGCATTAGCCACCTTCACACTAGCAGTAACAATGGCTGGTTTTGTTCTGGTTTATCTCAGCCCGACACAGGAATCCCCTTGCTGTGCTCTCAGGACCTGTGGAGTCACCCTCAGCTCCCAGCCACCCATCTGCTCCTTTGCGTGTCACTGACAGTCTGTCTGTTACCATCTTCACAAAGGTCTGCTGATTTCTTGAACTTACAATCTCAGAACCCGGTTGGAAAAGACCTCTTGGATCCCCACCCTCCCCTCCATGCCCACTGCCACATCCCCCCATCTGGGAGCACTGCAGGACAGTGGCTGCCCACTCCATAGGCAGACCTATGCCCCTTCTGACTGCTCTCTGGAAAGTTCTGATATCCAACCTGAATCCCCCTGCACAAAAACATAATTTTGCTCAGTTACTCATTCACATGTTTTATTTCATTGATGAGCTTTACGGCTTCCCAAATATATTCACGTGTCAAATAGCTTTGTCTTAAAACTTACTAATGACTAGAATGGGCAGCTACTAATGACTGGGCTGACAGGGACTGGGCTAGGCAGTTACTCATGCTACTTCATGCCTCAAAACCCAGATGTGATTTCACACACATGCAGAAACCCATTACATTTTATTTGGGAACCAGTGAACGCTTCTATACAATAACAAATGTACCATTTTCCTCTTACACTTTTAAGGGGTTACTTAGGGAAAGGCTTGCCTCTTGAGAGAAGGTAAACCTCCAGAGTGGAATGCAATGGATAATCCATTCCATGAGAGTTCCCTGAGCAAGGTGCCCTGCAACCTTAGCTGTCAGCAAACACCTGGGAGCCTGGAATGCCAACTCTAAGGAAAATACACACAGGATGAGGAATAGGGTGGAGGTCCCATGGCCAAACCCTGTGACCATTCTGCAGGGACAGGGACTGATGCTACTATTGCCACTGATAAACCATTTTGTTTTCCTGAGCCAACAGTTTTCCACCTTCCTGTTAAAAGCTTTCTTTTTATATAAACTTAACCAAACAGTGGTGTGTTTAGCTAGGGCTGCTTGAGAACCACATGAATCTAAGAAAAGGCAATACAATGGCTGAAGGGAGGAGATGACACTGCAGACAAGCTGGGAGGACACCACTGCATTCCAGTATCTGCCAATGGGCTGAGCTGCTCACCACCCCTACGGGGCCACCAATTGGGTAAGGGTGACACCTCAGTTATCCCAAATACTCAGAAACTAAGAGATCTCTGGAGTTGTCCCATGGTTCAACGCAACTGCAGTTAGGCATATTGTTCATCATCCTGGTTTAACCTCCTTTGCAGACAGCACGCTCACCACCAGCAAGCCAAAAGGATCTGTAGTCTGCTGCTTTAATAAATGGCACTGTTCACTAATAGCTGTGAGAGCCCACCTGAACATGAATGGATGAACTGGGCCGTGTGCTAACTGTGAATCCATAATTGTGACAGTTATTCTGTTAAATGTGACCAGACCTACAGCGCTGCATTGGGCATCATGCAGAATCTAAGCTCAGCCATCCCCAACCCCTCCAGTATCTGAGGAGAAGCTGGGATGAGAGTTTTCTGCTCATCTCTGCTCTTCTCACACAACAGCTTCAGAATCTGGAAAAACCAAGTTTTTATTCAGGAAAAGTAATTTCACTCACACAGTTTCATCTATGGTTTTATTCTAATTATTATCGCCCATACAGACGCAGCAGAATTAGTTTAACTTCTTACTTTATTCATTATCACTTTGAACATTTGGACTCCGTACAAAATATAAAAAGCTCTCTATAAATTACAATTAAATAAATACATTAATAGCCGCAGTGAGAAATTATAAATATCCAATGATCCTGATGCAAAACGTTCATGCTCCCTTCACGCCGTCTCCTCGTGGAGCTGCTGTGCCGCGCTCTGCCAGCCCTCACTGCAGCGTTGGCACCCGGCAGCTCTCATGCAGCCGCTGAAAAAACCTCCTGTAGTGATCCAGGGCATTCTGCAGGAGCTTCTCTTTTGTTTTACAGGGCTGATTTCTCTCAGGTTCCTAGAATAATAGTGATAATGAGATTGAGAAGGAGGCGGATGAAAAGAGCACAGTGGCCGTGACGGTGGCTTGCTGTTCAGGCAGTGTTTAATGAGAGGAGAGACACAGTGAATGAGCTGATAGAAGGCTTGTGAAGCCCAGGATTTACAGGAGGGGATGCATATTTGGAAAGCTGTACATTGCATCCCAGCTCCATGACCTTCATGGAAGCAGTTTTACACAACCATCGCTGAATGGCAGCAAAGTGCAAAACTAAGAGTATTACAGAGATAATGTCAAAATGTTGCCACTGACGTTATTGGACCAAAATGCTCAGAGATGTTTAATTTTGCCTTGCTTGAAAACAGATGAGCAGTCCTGTCACAGTGATTTCTAATTTTTACCCATGTAATCAGTGTCAATAGTACTCAAGAAACTTACTGGATGTTCTCTGTGGAAGGTTGCTATTATGTGCTGTACGTTTCTCCCCATCAGAGAAATATGCCTTCTCATCTGGTTGTTCTCCAAGTAGCTGTTGGTATTTAGCTGTGCCATGGTTCTATTCAGGTGACTGCCAACACAGCTGCACTAAAAAAAAAATCAAACAATGGCAAAATTACATTATTTAGTTAAAGTTAGTTGAATTACATTATTAGTTAAAGTTCATCTTCCTCCATAACAAACTGTTCGGAAATAGAAATGTCAGTTTCCTGCTCTATTTCTCTATGAGGATGAGGATCAGGGGATGCTTTCCTATATTTTCTGGAAGTTAAGGAATCTAGAGGAAGAAACGAGCAATCAGAACAGATCACTATAAAGGAAATACAAACCAACACGGCAGCAGGAGTGGTAAACAGGAATAGAGGCTGATGTGGTTGTTATTTTAGTGAGATCAGAGCGAGTGGCCTGAGGAGATGAGATCTGCTAATTGCCTCTCAGAGCTGCATTCTCTGCGCAGGACAGAAGCATCACACCCAAGTGTCTATCAGGTGCTGCTCTTCATCTTTTTAAAAATTGCAAACAAGCAATTTTCCCCTGAAATTAAAGCCTCCTAGAAGCAGAACACCTGCTGTTTGTTACTCTCCGTGAGGCTGCTGCCATTTACAGAGCCTGAGAAACCTGCAGGCCATAGGCTGAAGCCACCAATCGGCACGGAGGGCTGCGTGAGACACCTCGTGCCTGCAGACTGCATCCTTCAGAGATGAGCTCCACTGTGCTTTGCAATGCCCGGCTCCTCTGCCTGCTCAGAGGTAAGAGCAGCATTTCGGTGTGAGCTGTGTTCCCAAATGGCAGCAGGTCCCACTGGGATCAGGCATCAGTGCTGACAACAGCCTTGGTGCTCAGTTCTGTCAGAGGGCTCATGAGATTGACTTCAGCAGGACTGTGAGAAAGGCTCAAAGGCCTCCAAATCTGTGACTTGTCTGCATAAGGAACTTCACCAAGCCGTTCATGAGAACACCACCAGCACACGCATTCCAGTTTTGAAATGCTGGGTCTTTCTCAGTGGTCTCTTTCTCCAGATCAGCTACAAACCATCCCCATTTTCCAAATGATTACCAGCAGCAGTGAAAGAGAACTTTTAGAAGTCTTACCTGAAATCTCCCCGCAGGTACGTGAAGAAAAAGCTGAAGATTAAAAAATAAATAAATAAAATAAAAAAAGAGAGAGAGAAAGAATAATGTTAGAAGGTATTTCTAAGAGACTGCCATGCCGTTAAGCATCTCTATCTACCTATCTCCTTCATCAGGTTTTCTATTTCTGAACTTCCTTTGGGGACACAGCAGCAGTGCCAGCTTCAGAGGGGAGGCTGACATGCAGTCAGGTTTAGCATCATCTCAGGTTTAGCAATGAAACACAGGTGATGCAGCTGGAGCTGCTGCTAGCCCATAAGTGATCTCATACCCCATCAAGAAAACTGTAGAAAATAAAGAGGAAAAGAGAATGACCCACCTCCTGGTTTGCCAGCTCCACCAATGCCTTGAAGTTCTCTTGAAATTCCTCTATTGCACTGCCCATGGAGACAGAGAAGCAGCAATTCAAGAAGAAAAAGTAGAAAAGCAGCATTTTTGCTTCCAGGAAAGCCACGTTTGATTTAAGCCTTTTTAATGCCATATGCAGCCTATATATACCCAAGAACACCTTGAATACTAAATTGAAAGGAAAATTTTCTTGTATAAGAAAAGGCACAAGAGCACTGTGAAAATTATTGTAGGCACTGTGGGATGCCTCCGTGGGGACAGGTTGGGGGTTTCCTTCCCTCTGACATCAAGAAGGGGAAAATACCTTTGTAGATAAGAGATGCCATTTTCTTACACTATATCAAAAGCTCATCACAGGAAATGGGAGTATTCCTTGTTTAACACATACATTTATGTGGTTCTATTCTTCTTTTTGCGTCCTGTAGTCAGACAGATGGACATCTGGAAACCTCGGTAGCTCTCACATTGTGCTCCACAATATGACCTCCTTTGTTCAGTAGGGTTTACCAAATAAGCTGCAGTTCTAGGTTTAATAAAACAGTGACAGCAAATAGACATACACGGACTCTAAAACAACACATTTGACTTCTTCAGCTTTTCTCTATCCCCCTTGCTGTTCTGCAGAACTTAGCAGATGATATATAGGTGGAAAAGGCATAGGTTTAACTATCAACAGCTAAATAGTGAAAGTTTGGTAGCAATTAGCAGGCTTGGCATCAAGTAAAAACCTTGCTTGCGTTTGAGACGTCCTGCAATGGTAGTGGAAAAACTTGATGTGTGAATAAATGGCTAAACACCAGTTCCATATGGCTGGCAAGCGTTTGTGAGAAGGTAAGAATCAGTCACAAAAAGGTTAAAACTTTCCAGCAAAATCAAGCTAATCACTGAAAATGTGAGAAGAGTCATCTGGTTTTCCACAGGCATCCGCCTGGGGGTCACAGACAAAGGAGACCCTGTGCATGCCAAGGAATTTATTGGTATCTGATTTTATGAACGAATCAGTTTGTCTTGTTGAAAATACCACTCAAATTATTTAAACTTTGTACATAAGTTTTGATCTTGAAATACACACTTTTGTCCCAAAATTCAACAGGAAAAGCACAACCCTCTCAAATGGATCTTATGATTCTAACTGAAAAATCTCCTTATTCAGAGATCTATTAAAAACATGAGCATAGACATTAGCGTGTCTACTATATCGTGTTCTATTGGAGTCTACTTTTTGCTGTCTAAGAAAAACTCCTGCTTGTTTGGTTGCTACATTGGCAATAATCTAATCCTTACTGGCTGTCACCAGCATCTGAATTACAGTCTCATCAACAATGTTCCAAATGACTCTGAAATGTTGAAAAGCTTTGCTTTAAATTGATCACAGCCCGAAGTGACACAGCATTCCGGTACAGCCTGCAGAGGGACAAGATGCACAGGACTTGTGATAACAGCAGGCTTCGGTCCATCATCCAAAATAGAACCACTGCAGTTGTTGTTTGTATCATGGTATCAATGAGTCTTGTGGAAGAATGTGAAGAAAGAGCAGTGACATTGCAGGGGGTACGTGGGAGTGGAGTGGAAAAAATGTATGAAGGCAACATAGGATAAGAGTCTCCCAGTAAGATGCCATTCAACTAACTGAAGCAAAAAGCACCTAAGGTCCACATGCAAGGTTCCATTTTCCAGCTGAGCACAAAGATGTCATCAGTATGCATGTGTGTGCCCTGTAGAGCAGAGTAAAATAAGAACTCGTGGCACACAGAAAGAATGCAGACCAGATAAATGAAGACATTGTGGTGGTTAAAAAATTGTCAGCGAAGGATGGGCAGTAGCAGGAAAAACACTCATAAAATGCTGCAAGATGGACACTGCGGTGAGTGAGGAGCCGCATCTGCAGCAATGGAGCTGCCTGCAAAGAAATGAGGATGAACCAAAATGATTTGGCAGCTCTGGGGGAGAGTGGAAGCTGCTGGTGGCTGTGGCACTCCTCCAGGCACGGCTTGGATCTGCGCTGCTTTCAGACCAGGAGATGATAACATCTAAATCCCTCAGCCTCTATGAAGCGGAGAATTTGATTACACACAAAACACAGGATAGACTGCTGAAAGCTGGCTCTAGATCAGGTTTGGAAAGAAACATGTTAATGCCATACGAGTAAATGGTACGATCGGATCAAATATAACACTGGTTTTCATTGCTTCCCTTTCTTATAATCCCTCAGTATCCTGGAACAGGTCTTTGACCAGGCACCTGCCAAGGAGCAGATGCTCTCCTGTATCCTCACTTCTTCTGTCCTGACTTCTGCTGTTGGCTTTGGCAGTATTCCTCGAGCTGCTGTGCCAGTGACACAGCAGTGAAGTGAATGCTGACCTCTCCGTGTCTGAAGATCTGTAGTGGTCAGTTGTTCATTTGTGAACCTTTTTCACCATCAGGAAAAGCAGGATTATCATCAAATTGCAACCACAGATGAAGTCTGAACTGTTAGCCACAAAACCATCTTCTAGCATCCAGTTCATGATAAGGCCCAGGCTAACTTCCTCATCATTAATTTGCTGTTCATTTTAATTGCAGATGATGCTGGGATTGAGTACAAAGGGCTGTTCCCAAAGTTGGCATCCGTTATCTAACCATGAACTTGATTTGCTGCTTTGTTTCCTTTCATGCAGTAAGCAGAGCAAAGTTACTCATGAAATTCAGAGATGGCTGAAGTACAGCCAGTTAAATTCCCCAGGCTGGCAGCTGGCCTGGTTTACCTGCAATCAACCCTGGAGACAGAAAGAAAGCTGCAGAGAAGGAAGGAAAAGGCAGCCCTCTGGCTTTCTGCGTTCTGCTTGGACCTTTTTCTAACTGGGAGACAAATAGGAGCTACTGAGCAAAGAGGAGGAGTCACTTCTTGCAATGGATGAGGGAGATTAATAATAAGGGGCCCAAGAAAAAGTAAACTTAAGCACTGAGAGAGCTTTTTAGTCGCCCACCATAACTTTGAATCTCTCTACAGCCCCTAAATCTGTCTCCAAATTCTAGTATTCCTTTCCAACCCCTCTGCAGACACAAAATGTCTGTGGTTGAGTAACTTCTGGTCAAAGCAGTGCCCTGTGGCACTGACTGTGCCTACAGACACATCTACATCCAGTGATACACAGCTCTTGACACGCCGTATTATCCTTATGATGCTCCATTAGATGATTTTTATGCACTTTGTGTGTGTAATCATTATCAATATCTTCATTTAGTAATATAAAGTTGTGAAAGGTTTTTGCTCAGATTCTTTTTCAGGGCAGGCTGAAGTGCCGAAAGTATTTTAAAAACTATCCCAAGATGATCAGTGTCAGAAAATTAACAATATTAAGAGTTCATATTCTCATGGGTACACAGAAAAACACTCCGACAGTGGTTGAGGGGCTAACCAGGAGTAGCTGAAGTTTTTCGTATTGTAGGGAAGTGGTTCCCTTCCCTTTCCCTATTTCTTTTTCCAAGTAAGAAATAGACCACACGTTTTAAAGTGATTTGAACTTTTACTTCCTCATCCCAGTGGGCACCAATTGAAACAACAGCTCTTGCAGTGCAGTTTCTGTCACAGTATTTTGTACCAGCTTTGAACAACTGATTTTGCTTTTGAGAATCAGACTTACATCATGCAACCAACTACTATACAACACGTACCCTAGATATGGGCATCATCTGTTCCCATTTTTTCTCTTTTTTCTTAAAAAAAGAAACTATAAAAAAAGAGGCTTAACACTGTGACCCAAGGCAAGCAAAACAGGTTGGCTTGGTGGCTGACTGCACGGAACTCCAACTACTTTGTTTTGCAGTCTCCCTTTGGATGCATGTAAAGATCAGTTCTGCATGTATTTCTAATTTTGGTGTAACTAAACCAGAAAAATGAGTTTTCCTTTGGATTTCTTTCCAGGCTGCCAGCACCAGTCACCTGGAGCCACTTGTGCTCAACTGCCATTGAGCTCTCCATGGAACAGCAGCAGATTTTCTTCACTCTGTAAAGAAGCTGCAATTTACTTCTACATATCAATAACTCAACAAATCTCATCTTTGTGCAAGACAGCTCAGTCTGCATGAGAGATTTTCATAAGATTCTGAGCAGATATAAAGCAGGGTTGGTAATGGTGATGATACAGTTTCTGTAGAAAGAATTTAGCTTATATTCTATTTCCAGCTACAGGTGTAAAGTGTGGAAAAAAGCATTACATCCCTACAATTACATCTTTTCCACTTCATGTGAGGACATCTGCCTGGGTTTCATGTTCCATGAATCAGAATGGTGTGTAAATGATCACCACGATCTAAAATCCAGAAAGAGAAAACTGACGCCTGATGGTTGATGCCTTGCAATTGCTGCCCTGAAATAGAAATTGTCCTGGCACGTTTCATCCAGCAGCTCTTGTCTTTGAACCTAGTTAAGACATCAGCTTAAAAACATCGGAAACATAGTATTTTTATAGAGATTTGAAGGAATAATAAACTTAAATGGAGTAATTGTACAGCGAAACAGTCAACCTCTCTTCATCCTTTTCCTGCACAAAGAGGTCAGGGTGGGATTTTTGCAGTTGTTAAGCTTGATTTCCCACAAAGCACGGTGAATTACCGGGTTGTACCACATCTCAGAGTTCTAAACCATTTCCTGGCTCTCATGGTCGCTGTGAGAGGGATGCATCACCCAGCATCGTGGTGAACCACCGCTCACCCACAGCCCTGAGGGCTCAGCGCTGGAAATACTCGCTAGCACTCACAGTTACTGGTAGGTCGGGCACAGCTGCAGGGTCCAGGTGGCCTCAGGGCTGGTGATGCTGTGCCACCCTTTTGTTCTTTATCTCTCGCTGGTTTTGATTCAACGGTGCGTAATGGGCAGGGAGCGGTAATCAAAGCCAGTGCTGGAAATGTGGTTTTCATCTGCCTGGCCTGAGCTTGAAGCAACTGAGCTGGACCGCTGCAGGCACAGACACCATCCTTTGGCTCTGTTAATTACAGCAGTGAGTGATTCAGTCCAGAGTGATGCTGGAGATGAGTTCAGCACGGGGTTGGCATTGGACTCTGCTGCCATTTTGTGCAACTCTGCTGGGATGCACCAGGCCATGACTGAAGGCTGGGAACACCGTAAAAAGCCTAATAAATGATTATTTTAGAACTGCTTTCAGTTCTTTCAGAAGCGTTAAATGTCTTTTTCACCGGGGGTTAAAACAGCTGGGTGCCACTGGGCGGCCCTCGGGACTTTGGAGAGTGCAGAGGGGACAAAAGGAAGAGGAGGGCGGCTGTGCGAGTGGTGAGGAGCAAGGGGGAAGAGTCAAAGGGTTGAGGGGAGCGAAGGGAGGCACGGGGGTGGAGGGAACCGCTGGAAGAGCAGCGAAGAGCAGCGCAGAGCAGCGAGGAGCAGCGCGGAAAACAGCGCGCTCTTTGCGCGGCTGCCCCGCGCGTGGCCGCCAGGGGGCGCTGTGGAGCACGGGCAGGGCGGTCCGCCGGGGCGGAGCGAGGGCGGCCGCGGTGGCTGCCGGGGCGGCGCGGGGCGTTTGCGGCACGGCGGGGATCGGAGGTGACCGCGTTGTGGGAGCGGGCCGGGGGTGTTGGGGGGGCGTTTGGCCCCATTGCCGTTTCCCGGCCCGGCGGTGCCGAGCGGCCGTCTCCTCTCCCTGGAAAACTCCCACCCCCGCCGCACGGTGGGGAAGCCCCCGTTGCCGGGCGCTGCCCCGCGGGCTTTCTGCAGGAAATGCCCCGGATCGAGCGGCTGTGCGATCAGACTGCGCAAAGACGTGGCGGGGCGGGACGTTGTGAGGAACGAGGCGGCAGGAAAGCATAGTAAACAACAAAATATGTAACGGAGGGGGCTGTGATGAGACCTGCTCCTCTCCCGGGCGCTCGCGGGGCTCTGCCTTTTGCTGCCGCTGTTAAATCCCTGCTTCGTCCGAGGCCGGGCTGAGTGCTGAGGAGCTCCCAGACCTCCAGCGCCTTTAGCCGTGCGCGCCCCGAGCTGCGGGGAGGCGCACGCCGAGCATTGGAGGATGCTGGGGTCGGGAAAGAGCCCTGGGACCGTTAATCCAGCCCTACCCCGTGCTTTCGTGCTCGTGTTGCCCTCTTTTAGGGTTATGCCCGCGTTTTCTCGAGGCTTCGTTTGTGTTTGTGGTTTGTGACGTTTGCGTTTCTGGTTTTGGAAGGAGGGAAGCTCTGTCGAAATGGCGAAGATTGAGAAAATGAGCATCCTGGGAGTGAGGAGTTTCGGTGTGGAGGACAAAGATAAACAGATTATCACCTTCTTTAATCCCCTGACTATTCTGGTGGGACCCAACGGCGCAGGGAAAACGGTGAGAGCTCTGCTGCCAGCCCTGGGTCCGGCCGAGTCCCACGTGGTGCTTTTCTTAGGAAACCGGTGGTGCCAATTAGCATGATTAATCATTAAGGTTGGGAAAGATCGCTGAGATCATCTGCCCCAGCCATCGCCCCGTCCCCACCGTGCCTGCAAAAACTGCTTCTGCAAAACATCTTCTCATGGTGCTGAGAAGTGAAATGTCGTGTCTTATTTCTCCCCCCCCTCCTGTCTTTTATTTGTGAGTATTTAGGGTTATCGCTGTGTTTTGATGTTGCCCATCTTTTTTATTCTGAATTGTTCTAATTACGTGCTTCTTTCTGTTCTCTCAGACCATCATCGAGTGCCTTAAATACATCTCCACTGGAGATTTCCCTCCTGGTACCAAAGGAAATTCGTTTGTTCATGACCCGAAGGTAAAAGCCCCAGTGATTAGATCTAGTAGATTTAGTGCATGTGTAGTCCTCAGTAAGAACCCCAGCTGCACTCAGGCTTGTGGTGAAAATAGGGATACTCAAGGATTTGGTAGACGTGAGCTGACCATATTATTTCAAGAAAAACAGAAGTAGGGGTTTCTAGAAGCTGGCAGGGCTGGTACTCATTTGGAGGTTGAGAAGAGTTTTCCTTACTCACTCTCTTGTTGTTTCTACTGAAGGTTGCCAACGAAACAGATGTGAGAGCTCAGATTCGATTGCAGTTTCGAGATGTGAATGGCGAGCTCGTAGCTGTCCAACGATCCATGGTTTGTACCCAGAAAAGCAAGAAAACAGAATTTAAAACACTTGAAGGGGTCATTACCAGAACAAGGTAAGTTTTTTACTGACTTCAGTGTCAAATTCGGTTTGAGAGCTGCATATTTTTATGTATAAAATGAGAAAACTTCACAAAGTTGCTGCCTGTGCTCTTAGATGAAAGGTTTGGAGTTCTAGCACTTGATCTATCAGTTGATTCAAAATCTCCAAATGGTTGGGAAGCCATTGTTTTAAGAACTGCTGGCATCTATTGACTTGTGTTTATTTGAGAGTCGTATTACTAATAATGTAGATTGAAAGTAGCATTGCATGGAAGATGCAATCTGTACTTCCTGTAGCACCACTTTCAGTTTCAGGGCACGGTCAGCCCATGCTTAACTCCAGTCTTCACTGTTTAAGAAGTGTGTTCACTTGCCTATTATTCAAAATTGGTTTTGCTCCCTCTGGTGGTTCTGCAGAGCTTTTTGATGTGTACTGCTCGACTAGAAAGGTTCACTGTGAAGTGCCAATGATGTAAATGGCAATTACGTACTTTAAAAATTGTTACTCTTAGCAAGCTTGGTAACCAGTACAATGGAAAATGCTTGTAGTGTTGTTGTTGTTCTTAATTAAAAAAAAAAACTTAGAGTTGCTGATAACTCTGTGGCTTTTCTTTCTGTGCTCAGTAGGCATGGCGAGAAGGTCAGCCTCAGTTCCAAGTGTGCAGAAATTGATCGGGAGATGATCAGTGCCCTCGGCGTTTCCAAGTCCGTGCTGAACAACGTCATTTTCTGCCACCAAGAGGAATCCAACTGGCCATTAAGCGAAGGGAAGGCCCTGAAACAAAAGTTTGATGAGATCTTCTCAGCAACGAGGTTTTTCTTTGTCCTGAGGCGTCGTTCCATCCGTCAGTAGTGATGGCTGTGTTGCCAACAGGTTCTGACAGTTGTGTGATGTCTTTTTATTTTCTTTTTTTAAGGTATATTAAAGCACTGGAAACTCTCCGTCAAGTACGGCTGAAACAAGGCATGAAAGTAAAGGAGTGTCAGACAGAACTGAAATACCTAAAACAGAATAAAGAAAAAGCCCAGGAAATCCAGGACAATCTTGCCAAGACAGAAGCTCAGCTGTCTGCTTCTAAGGAGAATATAAAATCTATTGAGAGTCAGCTTGACCCTTTAAAGGTAGTTTGTGTGTTACTTGCATTAAGATTTTAGTATAAAACAACACATAAGTAAAAAAGAACAGAGCAAAATGTCAAAGCCGGAGGGGTGTCCTGATTAAAACCATACACATTTATGTTGTTAACTAACCATGTATTCTGCAGCAGAATTAAGCAGCAAAGCTCAGATGCTGCTCTAATCTGTATGCAGATGTTGGAGGCATGAGAGCAGTCTGTGAAACTGTTGTAGCAGCACTGGGGTGGGTTTTTGTATCTTAATTTAAAAGATCTCTGTTTAATATTTAGCTGTTGCCCATAAAACTGTTGTGAACCGTAACTAAAACTGAATGAAAATTGTGGGGTTTTTTTGTTTCAAAGTATTTCATAACACTGAAAGTTTTACACTTTAGGGTCCTGTATTGCATAGAGCATCATAAACCAATGAGATTTCTTACTTGCACCCTTCTTTCCTTTGCAGAGTTCTCTGGCAGCAGTTGAGAAGAATCTCATGAAAGTAATGTCACTGGACAACGATGTGAAAGCCCTGGAGAGCAGGAGGAGGCAGATGGAAAAGGATAATCAAGATCTGCAACAGAAAATGGAAAAGGTTGCCCTTCAATTCCATGCTGCCATGCTTTCTGCAGAAAAATCAGTCTGCTTTTTGCTACCAAATGAGCTATGCACCAGATGCTGGTTAAGAACACTTCCGTTGCCCAAGTGGCTCACTTGATAATTCTTGGGTTCTGTTATTCTAAAACCCTTGTTGTTTTTGAACATCATTGTGTTGTTTATAAACTCATGTTTAAAAGCTGACTTTATTTTCTGTTTGGAGAGCAGGTTTTTCAAGGAACAGATGAACAGCTCAGGGACAGATACAGGAACCACCAGAGAACAGTGAAGGAAAAGGAGAAGAGGTTGTCAGACTGCAAGCGAGAATTAGATAGAGCCTCTAAAGAATGCCAGAGGTTTAACAATGAGAAGTCAGAGCTGCTTATTGAACGAGGTACATTGGTCTATAAACTTGCATTTATTTCTCATGCCATTAAGATCTGAAATAGGTTTGATAAGAATTGCAGATATTTGGAAAGGACAAAGCCCCAGGAATGTGTGTTGGTGCTGGGTCAGTGTGATCTCACAGGTAACCACACCTCAGCATCCTTCCTCTGGGATTTTTAGTGTGCACTTGTTCTGAGTTACAATTGCAGCATGCAGTACGTTTGTTCTCAGGTGGGGCATCTTTTCTAGAAGTACTCAGATGATTTTTGGTGGTGTAAAACACTGTCAGTTTGGTGACTTTCAACACGTTTGTTTTTGCTGTCTGAGCTTGTACGTGCTATAAGTTAGGAAAATGCCTGCTAGCCAGTTACGACTGTTTGCATCTATTCCAACCAAGAAGCATGTGGAAGCTGAACCTGTAATGTTCTTACTGTAGGGGCAGTCAGAGGACTTTATTCATGGTGAGTTTTCTTCCCTCATGAAGGTCGTCTACAGCTGCAAGCAGATCGTCACCAGGAGCACATCAAAGTGAGGGATTCCCTAATTCAGTCCTTGTCAGCACAGCTGGAATTAGATGGCTTTGAGCAAGCACCTTTTAATGACAGACAGATTGCTGTTTTTCATGAGTTGTTGAAAGAGAGGGAGAAGAGTGATACAGAAGCTGCAAATCAGTTGATGGTAAGGATTTTGTCATGTTTGGGTTGTGTTATTGTTCCATATTGTGTTATTAGTCTGTTGTTAGTCCAGGTGTGTCTTTGTGGTTCTGGCAGAAGGAGTGCTGGGGGGAAGGGGGAACTGGAACCTTTTTTTGCTCTTGTATTTTTTATTATGAGGTGTTTGAACCTTTCCACAAAAATTAGTTTTGAGTGATCTGAATTGCCAAAGCCAATGAGCAGGCAGCTTTGCAGGTTGGTTTTCCTTCTCAGCAGCCATGTCAAGCAAGCAAGAAAGAATTAGAATAGGCAGTTGGTAAGAAAACAAGCAACTTTGTTTTGAAGTTATCTTCAATGTGGAGTTTCAATGTCATAAAACATTACCCTTATGAGTTCACATTTTCTTATGTAAAAACATTCCTGTTAAAGTGCTTCAGTATCAGACTATTTCCATGCCTTGCATTTTAACTGTGGCTATTTTACAAACCAGTGTGAAGGAGCAGTTTGAAAGCTGTGTTTTTCATACGGAGAAAATAACGAACGTATTGCTGCTGGCTTTCAGAGGGAGTTCACACAGAAAGAAGCAATGAAACAAAAACAGATCGATGAAATCAGAGATAGGAAGACTGGATTAGAGAGAACCATCGACCTGAAATCAGACATTCAAAGTAAGAGGCAGGCTGAACTGAAGAATGTAAAATATGAGCTGCGTCAGTTGGAGGGCTCTTCAGACAGAATAATGGAGTTGGATCAGGAGATCATAAAGATGGTGAGTTCATGTGATTGAAACGTTCATACAAGTCTGGAGTGGAAATGCATGCTTAGAATATATTGCTTCAGCTCATGGAGTTGTCAGTATTGTGATAACCATGGCTGTGGTATCATTGGATTCTGTAGATACCAGAAGATTTTCATGGTCTTAAATTACTGACCCAGAAAAATAAGTGCTGTTAGATGTGTTTTTTCCAGATAACTTGCTTATGAAAGAGGCTAGTTGGTTATAAGCACTGCATTTTGTGAAACGTTGTGATTTGCTACATTTCAGAACGTTGCTGTACATTTCCTATGAAAGCATCACAGCCTTTATCATTTTGCATGTGTCCTTTGCAAATCTCGTATTGTTCCTGAACAGCAAATGCTGCTGGGCAGTTTTAAAGAATCACAGAACCACAGAATGGCCAGGGGTGGAAGGGACCTCAAGGATCATGAATCCCCAACCCCCTGCCACACACAGGGCCACCAACCTTCACTTTTAACACCAGCCCAGGCTGCCCAGGGCCCCATCCAACCTGGCCTTGAACACCTCCAGGGATGGACAGGGCATCACAGCCTCTCTGGGCAGCTGTTCCAGCACCTCACCACTCTCTGTAAAGAACTTCCCCTGACATCCAACCTAAATCTCTCCTCCTTCAACTTAAAGAACTTTCCTCTGCTTCCTTTTAGTTAGAATCTTATTGTCTGCTGTGATTATATAATTCTTCTGGGCTTTTATTTTTTTATTTAGGAGCATGAGCTGGAGAAAGCTGAGAGGAACAGCAATGTAGAAACTCTGGAACAGGAAGTGCAAACTCTGCAGAATGAGAAAATCAACCTGGACAAAGTTCTTCGGAGGTTGGACCAGGAGATGGAGCAGCTGAATCTGCATACCACAACTATTACCCAGATGGAGATGCTGAAGAAAGACAAAGTAATTTTTCTATTGTTTCAAAGAAAGGGAAGTGGCATGATCTCAATGCAGTTCTTCCAGGATATGTGTGTCTTTTTATCATGTATTTTTTGTGTGTAAAACTTCAGTGTGACTTCATGGAAACCATTTCCTCTATGAATACTTGAGTGGCATAAACTTGAACGTATGAAAACATTAATTTAAAATGCCTTATTTCTCAAGGCAGACAAAGAGGAGCAGATTAGAAAAGTAAAATCGAGGCATTCCGAAGAGCTGACACTACTGCTGGGATATTTTCCAAACAAAAAACAACTTGAAGACTGGCTTCATGGCAAAAGCACTGAGATTAATGAGACAAGGAATAGACATGCCCTGCTAAAGTAGGTATTGGCTTAATTGATTGTGTCTCCAGAAGTATTTATGCAATTGTGAATTTAAGTGTTGGGAAGTTTAGCATAATTAACGTGCTTGTTACTTTAATTCATGATTGTTTATAGAGATGTCCTCCAAATGAAAGAAAGCAGTCTGCAAAATATATATAATGTGTAGCCAGTATGGTTTGTGTTGGTTGATAAAAGCAAGACATGACATTAGAAGTGTGTCAAAGGCAGCACTAAAAGTAGATGACACAGTATTCTAATACACCTTTAATTATTTATGCCATCCTATCTGAATGAATGTGCTTTGGGGAATAAAATGGTGGCCCTCTGGCTTTCTTACGACTTGCAGAATGGTCGATAACTTCCTGATTTCACTCAACTATATAAAAGAATTAGGAGACATCAACACACTGTGCAGTGATAGTTAAATTTCC
This sequence comes from Centrocercus urophasianus, assembly GCF_019232065.1. Classification (NCBI taxonomy): domain Eukaryota; kingdom Metazoa; phylum Chordata; class Aves; order Galliformes; family Phasianidae; genus Centrocercus; species Centrocercus urophasianus. Next base: position 14,766,273 of record NW_024884822.1, read on the forward strand.
ACAGAGCCAAAGAGGCAGAATTTGTAGTCTAAGAACAGCCCATAATTCAGAAGTATGGAACACAAACATAAGGATGTGTTTCTTTAATGTAAGAGTTTGTGCATTGATGTTTTAGCAAACAACTGGCATCAGCAGAGCAACAGAAAAATTACATCAGTGCTGAACTAAGAAAGAAAGAAGAACAATTGTCCAGCTATGAAGCAAAGCTTTTTGATGTTTGTGGAAGCCAAGATTTTGACAGTAACCTGAACAAACTGCAAGATGAGATTGAAAGAAGTTCAAAGCAGCGAGGTAAATTTGCCTGAAGCTCTGCATTTCTGCTCATTTTAAATATAAGCCTTCACAAAACTAAGGAAATGTTTGAGCTCTTGACTCTGCCAGGTGTGAAGAGAAGTACAGGGCTGGCAGTGTGGCATTAGATGGCAGTGTGGCATAGTGGGTTAGATCCACAGGGCCAGCTGCTCTCTGAGAGAAAGTTCCAGAAGAAATCATGGGAGCACTTACTTTCACTGGTAATTATCGAGAGATGGCTGAGGTTTAATAAAATAGAATATTTGTGTTGGAGAGAGCCTCAGGCACAGTGCTGAAAGCAGGGACAGCCCTGAATTCAGACCAGGTTGCGTAGGGCCATTTTAGTTTCCTATCTCAGTGATCTCAGTTATAATTTTATTTCATTTGTGGTAAAGGTGTACCTAATTTTGACCTATTATGTGCTATATATCCAACATCATCTGTTTCTTTTTAAACCAGCTGTGCTTGCTGGAGCCACTGCAGTTTATTCACAGTTCATTACACAGCTGACAGAGGAGAACCAGTCGTGTTGTCCAGTTTGCCAAAGAGTTTTTCAAACGGAGGCTGAGCTGCAAGATGTGATCAGTGACCTGCAGTCGAAGCTGCGTCTCGCCCCGGACAAACTGAAGTCAACAGAGTCTGAGCTTAAAAAAAGAGAGAAAAAACGTGATGAGATGATGGGTCTTAGACCAATTAGGTAAAGTACTTAGCAAGTGGTGTTGTTGCAAGCCATTTTCTTTGGAGTTCTTGTTTTTGGATTATTACAAGTTACGTTGACATCTGGGATGCTTGATTTTAGGGTTAGGTAATTCATTCACGAGAGAAATATTTTCCCAGCAATTCTTCTCTGCTCATTTGGACTGCAGTATTAAACTACCTTATAATTTTGGTATTTCTGATCCTTTGATGCTTCTCATGAGAGTGAGACAGAAGTGGTTGTATACTTCCTTTTCGACCAGTCATTTACACCATACAGGAGCAGTTGTCCTTGTTTTTTGTCATTACAGTTTAAAATGGGCAGGTTGGTGGCTGCTGTTTCTAAAGGTTTCACACCACAACACCTTAAATAAGTTTCTCAAAATCGCTGAAGTGGAAATGGCATTCATAGAATGGGAAGTGAACCATTTAATGGGAACACCACTATTTAATAAAATCTTGATTCTGTGGGAGCCTTGAGGTTTTTTCCTTATCCTAAGATCCAGTTCTAGAGTAAAAGAAGAGGAATTTAGAGTGCAGGTAGGTTCCTTGCCAGTGGATCAGAGGCTCTGACTTTGAGATATTTGCAGACCATTATTTTGGAAAGATTGAAGAACTTATGTTAGTGAGTAGACCTTTCCTTCACAAGAGGGCACTCCTGTGCAGTGGATTGTAGGCCCTTTTGTAGCACTTGCTGTACTGATACCAAAAACCAGAAGAGATTGATTTGTTTGGTTGGTTTTGTTTTTAAATCTCACCTGCCTTAGGGGATACTATTTGGGCTAAATTCATTCAATAGATTTTGTGGTCTTAAGCTTACACTGCTGGATTTTTGTTTTATTTAAGGCAAACTGTAGTGGAACTCCAAGAAAGGGACATACCAGACTTGAGGAACAGGCTGCAGACTGTGAACAGGGATTTTGCACGCCTGAAGGGTGAGATAGAAGAACAGGAAACACTTTTGCAGACAGTTCTGTCTGAAAAGGAAGGTGCTAATGCATGTTTACAGGACATAACTCTCATGGAAAGGTACCAGGTACGTGTTTGTAATTTCTGTCCATATGTAAAGTGACACTTGTTTGCTGCCAAGTGTTTAAGTAGTTATTCAACAATACTACAAAGAATTTGAGGAGTTAATACTTTTCAAACACGTAAAAATAGTTTATAAGACAGCATAACATAGCTGATCTTGATGCTAATCATAGAGCATAGAAGCATCAGGGTTGGAAAAGACCATTCTGATCTTCTAGTCCAACCATCAACACGTTGTCCAACTGTTGACCCATCATGTCAATCCATCTGTTGTGTTGGCAGAGATTATAGGAAACAAGTCAAACAGTTCTCCTGTTGCAGAGACAGGTTGTATGTGTAACTCCTTTGGGGTAGCCTGGGTACCTCAGAAGTCTGCCCATACTGACTAATTTCCTCTCACCAGTAGGGATGCCAGCTTCCAGCAGCCTGTGGGCTAACATAACCCTGTGCTAATGATGTGATGTTGCTCCAGCAGAGGAGGTGCACTTGAAGGTGCTTTGAGTCATACATGCCTCAAGCTCCCAGGTTGTTTCCGCGTGCCAAAGATTAAAGAAAAGAAAGAAAAGCCTGTTGTTAAACACTAATATAGTAATAGCAGCACTTTCATCTTACTTTCAGACTGATATTAGGGACGTTGAAAGAAAAATTGCTCAGCAGGAGGCTAAGCTGCTAGGGGTCGATTTAAATAGAACTGTTCTGCAAGTAAGCCAAGAGAAACAAGAGAAAAAACACTTGTGGGATACAGGTGGGTCGTACAAGTCTGGTATTTCGTTTTTATATTGCAAACAATATTCTGACTTGCTGTCGTTAAAGTAGAAATTTTAGTTTACTTATTTTCTGTTTGGAAATAACCATATTCTCATAGTTCTTGTTTGTTGGTTGTTGCTGGGGGAGGCATAACAACTTTCTTAAATACGGAAGACATAAAATGTCATTAATAATGTATCGACGTTTCACTGTGTGTGTGGTTTTATCTGCAGTTACTAGCAAAATTGAGTTAAATCAGAAAATGAAACAAGACCAGCAAAATCAAATTCAGGAGCTGAAGAGTACAGTGAATGAACTCAGAGCAGAGAAACTGCAGATTTCCAGCAGCTTGCAGCGTCGTCAGCAACTGGAGGAACAAGCAGTGGAATTAACCACTGAATTTCAGTCCTTATGCAGAGAGATCAAGGTAGGACATAATGAGAAACCCTTGTTGGGTCGTTGTTGGTCGTTGACAGAATGTGAAAATGAAAAGGGCTTTCTTAACTGCTTTTCAGGAAGCAAAGGAACAGGTATTTCCTCTGGATGCAACTTTAGAAAAACTGCAGCAAGACAAGGAGGATCTAATTAATAAAAGGACTGCAAGTAATAGAGAAATACAAGAGAAGGTTTGTTTGCATTTGACTGGTTGGGTGATAGGATTACATGCTGGTTTGGGGGCATGGGTGTGGAAGCCTTGATAACAAGTTGGCTTTTAGGAAACAGCAGAGGCTGTTGCTAATGCTTTTGTTTTGTGGAACTTTAGGGGAAAAAAAGGAGCATCACCAATTGTAATGTAATCTTGGGTGGTCTACTGAAAGGCTTCTGGGGACCTTTGGTAATATTGAGGGCTTTTGGTGCCACAGGTCACTAATGAGTAGATCTGGGAGGAGCAGCAAGAATGGCTGCGAGCTGCCCTTGGTAAGAGGCAAACCTGTCTTTCTCAGGTGTTCCTCTTGTCTAAGCACAAATGAGTATTTACCATTTACTTTGGAAAGCAGCATGAAGGAGCATCTGGGTTTCAAAAGTCAGAGTATTTTGTTGGTAAATGAAAGGGAATTACAATAAGGCATTGTGTCTTGCAAATAGTGTTGGCCAGTTATCTGTGATGTAAGTGATAAGTCACTTCTGTGAGCCTGCAACTCATTTCAAGTGTTTTCCCTGCAGATGAACGGCATAAAAGAGAAAGTTAAAGATATAAATAAGTACATGAAAGAAATTGAAAGCTATATTCAACAAGGAAAGGAAGAATATAAGAAGGTAACCTAAAAACAATCAATAAAAATCTGCTTTTAAAAGCATTTGTGTACGTAAATAATACACCTCTTTTTTTATTTCTTTAGCAAAAGGAGTGTGAACTCGATGAAGTAAATTCTCAGTTAGCTGCCTGTGAGAAACAGAAGGAAAAGATTAGTAAAGAGATGGAAGTTATTCGGCAGGATATTGACACTCAAAAAGTAGGTGCACTGTTTGAGAGTATCCTTTGTGTAGTTGAAGTGATTTCAGTCTGCTGGTGCACATGAGGTATTTAATGATCTGTTGGTCAGAGTGGCTGCTGTGTGGGGCACTGGGCTTAAAAAAGAAAACAAGAATTCCTGTGATTTATATACACACAAAAACATCTCCATTTTGTGGCATTTCCAAGAGAGTTAAATCCACTGTGATAATAGCCAGCCTTTTCCAAAGCAGCTTTCTGTGGGAAATAACCTGCCTTCTCAAAGAAGGCTGCTGCAAGGTGTTTTTCACTGAAGGTACCAGGGGTAGTTTGTCACTTTGGATTTGGTCTCGTGCACAGAATTCTTGCTGTGTGTGTTTCCAGCTCTGCTCACGTTCTGTACAGGAGCGGTGCATTCCTCTTACCTCTGCAATTGAGTTTGGGGGCCACACGATCTTCTCACTTGTATCATTGATTAATATTCACACACAGGATCACTCTTAGGTTTATCTGATAACTATTTCAAGTATCTTTTCAAATTGAAATATGCTGATTTCCACATGCCCTGCTTCTAGTACAAAATGAGTTCGTACTGTGATGGTTTTCAGTGTTGTCGGTTGTTCTGTGCTCAGCGCATGTTGTTGAGTTGTGCAGCCCTCGACTTTGTAACTGAGAATTGATACACTGAAACTCGATAGAACTTCTTGCTTTCTGTGGAAACAGATCCAGGAGAGATGGCTGGAGGATAATCTTACTTTGAGGCAGCGGAATGAAGAGCTAAAAAAAGTTGAAGACGATATAAAACAACTGGTCAAGGAGATGGGAGAAATGAAAGTCCCACAGCTGAAAAAGTAAGCATCTTCAGAACAGAGCAGCATGTTTTGTGTAAGAATTCATTAAATATCTGAATGCAGTGTTCACTGTGTCTCAGTGTTTCCTGTGTTCTTAGTTGTACCTTTCTCCCCGTTCACGTGGACTGCTTCCTCCTTCAGACTCATGCTTGCGTATGATCCCCATGACAACAAAGATGACTTGGTGAAATTACAGAGTTCTTCTATCTACTAATTACGCACATAACCTGTTCCAATCTAAGCCATTGCTTCTAACAATTTCCACTCGTTAGTCCACATTCAAAAGGCAGCATGTCTCTGGTTGAGGATAGTTTATTTGCAGTTTTCTCAGATAGGTCTCAGCAGGAAAGTCTGTGTCTATTTCTGTAGTTTAATAGCAGCTTAATATTGAGATGATAAACGTTTTTGAGAAGGAATTATCCCCATTCAGCTCTTTACATGCAAACTATTTGTTTAGCTTACCCAACTGGTAGAGCGCCCAATTGTTCCTTGAATTTTTTTTTCCTCAGTATCCTCATGGAATTCCTGCAATTAAGTCAACTGTAGCACTTTGGACTTTGAGTGTGATAATTTCCCATTCAGAATAGTGACTGAAATATATTTAAGTTTGCTAAGAACATATTTTAACTACATCTTAGTTCCAGCAACGTTAATACTGTAATTTTGACTTACAAACTTTATGTGTGCAAAAGAACGAGCTGCTGTCTGAAAGGTGCTACAGCTTAGAACCTTGTTCAAAATATTGAGAGACACTACATGCAAAAGAGTTATTGATCAGTTGTGGTTTGGCAGCGAGCAGAAACATTTGGAGGAGAAAATAGAAGGTCTGAAAAGAAACCATCACGTTGCACTGGGCCGGCAGCGTGGATTTGAGGAAGAGATTGTGCGGTTCAAAAAGGAGCTTCGAGAGTCACAGTTCAAGGATGCAGAGGAAAAGCACAGGGAGATGATGATCATTATGAGAACAACAGAGCTGGTGAACAAAGATTTGGACATTTATTACAAGGCCCTCGATAAGTAAGTATTGTTGTGTGAGGTTAGTTCTTGTGTTTTGTGTAGTTTTCATTACCACTGATAGCCTTGATGCAAAAGCAGCTTGCAGTATCAAACTTCCTAAGAGAACTTGTAGAAATAGTAAATTGTTGCAACTCTTTGAGGTGTTTAATTATTTCTGTTAATAAATGAATATATTTAATCATAGAATTGTGGAATGACCTGGGTTGAAAAGGACCATAGTGATCATCTGGTTTCAGCCACCCTGCTGTGTGAAGATAGCAAGCTGTGCACTGATGTGTTACTTCCATTGTTTTTGCATTTAGCCTAAATAACCAATTGCTGTAACCTTCCTTTTTCTGCTTTCTGAAGAAAGCTGATTCCTGAAAGCAAAGTGAATGAATGAAAACGTGCTACAGACTGCACAGGTTTGGTAGAATCTGGGAACTCTGTAGAGTATATAAAGTTAAAAAGTGCATTGGTGTGATGTTGACTGGAGTTTAGTGTAGATTTAGGTAAGTTCAGTGATCATTGCAGTTTTATTCTCAGGTCTCTGTAGGACCCTTTTTGAGTACTGCTTGTACATCTCAGGAGTCATATTTGCATTACAGCAATTCACGTTGAGAGAGGCATTGGGGAAATGAACCCAACACATGACACATTTGTGCCTTCTGTGCTGAAATCCTGGCATGAAATAACCTTTTGCTCTGCTGCCTCTGGTGATTGGAAGATTTCTAGACCATAAACACATTCACCTTCATTTTTAAATGAAAACTGATGGAAGAGCCAGGAACCTTCAGGCTGTTCCTCTGTCCCTATTGCTTTCTAGTTGTTCTTCCCACTTGAAGGCGTTTTTGGGAAGCTTTTGTAAGTGTGTGTCCCAGCACTGCTGATTCTGCTCATACCATACCATACATACGATCTGCCATGTAGATTTCTTGTTCCACATGATCTTCTTTACAGGTAAACAGTTGTGTTTGCATTAAAGAATGTTGCAATACAGAGGTGAGGCTTGGTTTTGTTTTTTACCCTTTTCCAGTGTGGGTGGTTTTGTACTTATATCAGAGAAAGCAGAGATGAAAAGAAGTGCAACTTGCATTGGATGGAAAGTGTAGTGAACTTTGTGATTGTTCCTGCTTCCCCTGGAAGCTTGTTTCATGCTTTTGGACTGACCGACCAAAAATAGCATCTCTAACACTGTAAACAAATAGAAAGTAAAATATACAGCACCCTGAACAATAAAAAGTTTCCATGTTGAAAAGAAGTGACTGAGAAAGGTTGATAAAGGTTTCTTAAGTCTTGCATGGCGTAGAGAAGGGGCAGAGGAAATGATTGTGAAAGTTCCAAGTAGCAGTTTGAGATACAAGGTAGAGCACCTTCTGGGCATACAGAATAAAGCCTTGGCACACAGAGTTCCAAGTTGGAGGATAAGCTAAATGCAGTCATGGAGATTGTAGTTCAGAAAGTCGGGTCTCAAAGGCTGTTGAACAGTGGGGTATAGAGGAGCTCTGCTTTAATCAGCCTTAATGACAACATGCATGCATTTAGTATTTGAACGTAAAGCCGTCCAGAATTGATTCTGTGAAGGTGTAAGCTGTTCTTTTATCATTCCTTCCTTTCAGCTTAAATGGAAATGCAATCCAAGAATTTCCCTTTTAGAATTCAGACTCTTTTTGTGTGGTATCAGGCCATCTATTGTTTCTATTTAAGGCAAAACAGGAAGGCAGACTTGTAATTTCAAGAAAAATAGATAAGCATCACTTATTGGTAATCGTCTGAAAAATCAGTGAAACGAAATGTTAACTCTAATGGCCAGAGACTGAAAGCTGTACATGCAGCTGGGAAAACATGACATTTGTGTGTTCTTTTATGCTATCTATTGATCTTTATTGATTTAATGCTTAGAGGCTTTTGATAGTTGCTGGTGAAGAATGCATTCTTGGATTTAATCAAGTAAATAGTAGAGCATGCTTTTTCTTTCTTCAGACTTAACTAATCCTCTTAGAGTCAAGACTTCAGTATTCCTCAGAACAGGTAGAAGTGATTCCTGTAAGAGGGGAAGTGGGAAAAGTACGCGTAAGAAGTCAATTTCAGAATTACTTTTGAATGCAGACCTGGTTTTTTTTTTTGGAAAGAAACTGTTTGCATCAAGCAAGCAAGCTTTTTTTTTTTCTTTTTTTTTTTTTCCTTTTTGTTTCATTAAAAACACTGCGTTTAAAAGTGCATTAGAAAAGTAGCATCGTGTCCTTTTTTGAATGCTTTCCTGAGGATTCAGCTGTTTCTGGACAGAAGACTTGTTGATAATTCTGGTTGGGGAATTAAAACATTTTAAATGATATCCTGTGCCACTCTCGCTGCTGAAGAGAAAGGTAGCTCTAGTCATGACACCCATTTAGCTAATTAATTGTACATGTCTGCACTCAAGGTGAATGAGTTGTCAGTATACTCTTAGTGAAAGTATTTAGAGAATGGAAAGGGAGCTTTTCCCTTCTCCTGTAGCCCATAGTAGTTTGCAGTGGCTTGTATCAAAATGTGTGGCTTTTTGTTCCTCTTTAGAGCAATAATGACGTTTCATAGCATGAAGATGCAAGAAATCAACAAGATAATCCGCGACCTTTGGCGAAGTACCTACAGAGGACAAGGTGTGTATTTGTAGTGTTGTCCCTGTGGATCTGCTTTATACTCAGCACTGCATACTGAAAACTGTTTCTTCAAACTATTGAAAATCCGGGAGGTGGAAATGGTTGGTTCCCTTCAGAAGGCTGTGTCTGTTGGTTACCACTGTTGTGTCCTTTTTGTTACACGTTTTGTAGTTGGCTCTGTGACAAATGGAGGTAATTTTCCTTTTTCCGTGTCTTCCCAAGTTGAGGTTTCTTTGAGCCAGGGAAACTGCTGTCAAATTCTCACCTTTATTTCTCCAGTTTAAAAACAGAAATCATTTGAAAGTATTATCTGTTGGTGGGAGTTACAAGTAGATTTGTGTAGCTTCTGTGTGCTGTGTCTCTCAATTTAATATAATTTAGCCATCTAATGATATGGCATTTTTAAAGATGTTTAACAATGGAAAAACTGTCTCCATTTTCAGATATTGAATATATAGAAATCCGTTCTGATGCAGATGAGAACATTTCAGCATCTGATAAAAGAAGGAGTTACAATTACAGAGTAGTGATGATAAAGGGAGATACGGCGCTGGACATGCGAGGAAGGTGCAGTGCTGGGCAAAAGGTAATGAGTGTCTGTGAGTTATTTGGCAGCCACGCCTTGAGATGTCTCCTCTCTTACATTTCCCTGTCCAGGTGGTTTTAATGGTCACAGAAAATGAAACCAGGGAATGCAGCAAAACAGTGCACAGCATTTTACAATGCGTACAGCAGTAAATCTTGAAAAGGTCTTCTGTGAAGAGATGTGACGGCGTTGTTTCTCGGATGTGAAAAATGCTGTCAAGTTCTCACCTGCATGTAGAAGCATATTTGTTTTGAAAACTCTGTACTAATGTCAGAGGGAATCCAAAACTTCTTATAGAACATCACAGTAGGCAAAGATGCATCTTCTCCTTAAGCAGTTATGCTAAAATGTTATGTAAATGAGAGTGAAACTTGTTCATGGTGTCTTTGCTGATATTCTGAGAATCTTTCTTTGATTGTGAGCAGTGATGACAGTAGTTGTTATGTTTGGAAAGTATTTTTGCTAGCCCTGTTTCCATCAAGCGTTCTATGATTTTCACTAATTCATGGGAGCTAATAAAAACACGATGAGGTCTGATAATACCAAACTAATATGTGAGCTGTTAAATAGTACCATCTTCAGTTTTAGTAAGGAGTGTGAGGTCAGTAGTTCAAGCTGGGTGATGCAGATTTCCACCCTCCTTGCACTGTTGGGATGAAGCTTCAGCAGTGAGAAGAGGCAGTGCTGATGGCAGTGCTGAAGCATCCTTAGCTCCAGTATCTCCAGGACTTTGATTATTTCACTTCTCTCCTGTTTTCCAATAGTACTTTGTAGAATGGACCTTTCAATTCAATTCAAGTTTTAATGTAGTTCTTCAATAACTAATTAGCTCACGTCAGTACGTTGTTATGTGAACTTAAGTCACAGTGTGTCGTGGCATTAGAAATAGGATGTTACACAAGGGTTCTCTATGAGCACTGAGATTTTTTGGTTCCTCAGGTACTTGCTTCTCTCATCATCCGTCTCGCTCTGGCAGAAACATTCTGCCTCAACTGTGGCATATTGGCACTGGATGAACCTACTACCAATCTTGATCGAGAAAATATAGAATCTCTTGCACATGCCCTCGTGGAGTAAGTAATCTCTTCTTGTGAGGCTTGGATACTTTTCAAATTTTATTATCAATCAGCAGAAGTAAATTGTATGTCTTTGCTGACATAGGCAGGGCAGTAGCAATAGATTCTCTGTTCTTTACTTGGAAGAGGAAAATATTTCTTCTGTAATTTGGGGGGGGTGTCGCTCTTATGTGTTGTTTCTTTTTTAACGTGAGTGAAAAGAAGTACTTAAAACTAGAAGTACTAAAACTAGAATGTGATATATGTGCACTGAATAGCTTGTCTTTGTAGGATAATAAAAAGCCGCTCACGACAACGGAACTTTCAGCTCCTGGTGATAACCCACGATGAAGATTTTGTGGAACTCCTCGGCCGTTCCGAATATGTGGAAACCTTCTACAGGATCAAGAAGAACATTGATCAGTGCTCCGAGATCATGAAGTGCAGCGTCAGCTCCCTTGGCTCATATGTTCATTAATGTTTTAAGTCAATGTGTGTTACAGATTGGCTTACAGAACTCAGAGGAAGGCATCTGAAAATACTGTCTTCGTATCACGTGGTATCGTGAAGGTTTTAGCTGGCCTCTGAAACTATTATACATTTAAACTTGGTATCTGTGTGCATTTCTGACCTGGTTTGAATATCATCATTATTTGGGAGAATGTAACGAATAGGAAGTAGCTACCTTTTAGATACATTTTATGCTTTAAAAGTGAAAATAAAGTGTTGGTGGTCTTTGTATATGTCCTGGAATACATCTGGTTGCAGATTCTTTGGAATGGCTGTAGTTTTATCAAAACCATACAGCTTGCTCTCCATCACTCTCTTATGTTAAGTTCAAGATGGATTCACATCTCTAGCCACAGTTTGTTCATAGCTGCCTTCCTGGGCTGCAGAAAACTGACAGCCTTCACAAAGGACATTGCTGTTGTTTCTGTGAGGTACCCTTGCTCAGAATCTTCACGAAGTATAATACCTTCCTTAAGAATAAAGGAAAGTCCCTTCTGACTAGATGAGTGAATGGATGACAGAAGCATATTCTAACCATATTCTCTTTCTTTATTGTGGGCAGAACTGCCGTTTACTGTCATTTAGCTGAAGATGATGAAGTTTATAGGAATTACGGCAAAATCTGGATTAATTGGTCATGGTTTTATCTTTCGGAGTATCTAGACAAGTTCTCTGAAAATGATAACAAAAACGCCTTGGAGAGTTAATCTGCAGGAGGGCTGAGCTTCACCTGTGCTGCTCAGAGCTCTTCTGAGTCTCTTTGCCTTGGTACAGCAGCAACTCATGGCCAAAGGGAACCTACCAAATAGAATGGCAGCCAAAAATCCAACTGGGCCTGATCATCAGAAGTGTTGAGCTTTTAGATGTGGTGTCTGTGAAGTCACACAGGCCCTGAGGGTTGTGATGTCTGTGTCCAAATAAGGGAGCATCTATTCGAGATTGAATTGGGCGTAAGTGTACTAACAGAAGCTGGAATTAGAGCTCTTTAGTCTCTTGCAGACACCAAATGTTATCTGAACCTGAGATGACAGTGAATGACTCAGTTTCAGAGACAGAATCTATAAACCGCTACCAAAACTGACTTTGAGCAGCAAGTTTCTCTTCGGGAAATGCAGGAATGAACCTGGGAATGTTTCACGCCGCCTTCTTCCTGCTCCAGGAGGCAGGGATTCCTTTGTCCCACGCTTCCCCACGCACCAGGAGCGCTTTCCAACAGCAGCGGAGCTGAGGAGGAGCGGCGCTGGGCGCTTTAAGCACCACGGACAGAGGCAGCTGCCGCCCCACGCGTTGCCGCAGGGATGGCGGCCGTGGCTGCGGGGCCCTGGGGGTCGTGCTGACACGGAGGGTCCTGCAGAGCCTTGTGTAGCACGACAGGAGCAGCACCTGCTGAAGTATCTGGATAATACCTGTACCAAAACTGATACACAAAACAGCGCCCTGGATCTACCTGTATGTCTCTGTAGTTGATGTTCCCGAGACCTGTATGGGACCAGAGCTGAGCGGCCTTGGCTGTAGCTGCCGTAAAGAGTAGCAGCAGGAGCTGAGCACTCAAACTAAGGATTGTTTTCGCTTGAATTTTCTGAAAATGCGAGTTTAAAGAGCCAAGGTGCCCCAGCCACTTGAGAAACCACTCAAAGATAAACAGATGAATGGGACTTCCTATCAATTACGCTCTCACCGATCCCCTGAAAAGGCGATGAACGCCGAACTTGGGGTGGGGGAAGAAAGAAGGCAGAGGAAAATGCTACTAACATACATTGCGTTTGCAGTTTTAACTGAGAAGCTTCACTGACTCTAGCATTACTTCCTGAAGGGGAATTTTCTTAAAGATACAATCAACAGAACCAAATGACTTTGAATTCACAAATTTTCCTGTTCTACCTGCTTATTTTTGCATGACACATACATCCCAGCTCATGAAGAATTACATTATCTTCTGAAGCATTCCCCTACTTACGTGAATTCTATGCTTTGTTTTTTGTCCCCAGGTTAAAGACACAGTTTGCAAATCCTCTCTGAAGCAGTCTGGGTGCATTTTGGTTATACCAGCCTCTCTCTGATCCTTGGCTGCAGACAGTGTGCATGTGTGCATTTCGGAGATGAAGGATTTTGTCAGGACTTGGAAAAAAAAAATCAGAGAACAAGGCGGGAAACGAAACTAACCTGTCTGTTATCAGGTGTCAGTACTCCAGTAATGAAAAAACACAGTGATGCTTTTCACACCTTTCATCTGCAAGGGGAAGCAGTCAGCCGCCCCCGGCGCCACGTCAAGGGCATCCCTGCTGCGTGCGCTTCCTGCCCCGCGCGGACAGACCTGGGCTGAGGAACCAAGAAGAAAATTACAAATAATTCACCTGGTTTCAGAGAACTGTCGGTGGGCAGGAGAGCAATGGGCTCAGAGAACACTGCTGCTGCTAGGATGATAATTGCATAGCCATGCCAGCACGCAGCCCTGCTGTGAGGGCACCGAATGCCCCTTTGGTCCATACAGACAAGTGTTGGCAGCTCAGCCTGCGGGAGGGGAGGTGGGTTTGCAGCCTTCCTGGGCAGCAGTGGTTTGGGAGGGGGATGGGGAAGGGGAGGGAAGTTCTGCTCCCACTGCCATGGCTTTGGTGAATGTTTTTAGGACTGAGAATCTGCTTTGGGTTGAGGTCTTCATGGTGCAGCACCCAAGGAAAGTACTGGGAATCACAGAATCATTAAGGCTGGGAAGGGCTGCTAAGATCATCTCGCCCATCCATCAACCCATCACCGCCATCACCTCTGCACCACGTCGTGCATCACCAGCAGAGCTTAGTTTTGGTTTATTGGCACTTAGATGGCAAGGTGACACGTTCACTAGGAGAAAAATGGCCTGAAAGCCAGCCCTGTCTGAGCAGCCTTCGTTCTGAGTGGGGTTTATATTGGCAGTGGAAAACCAATGCTCCCAACACTTCCTTTGGTTCTGTGTTTGGGGATCCAAAATGCTTTATGCATTTCACACTACTAAAAACTAGAACACACAAAAAAAGATGCAGTTGTCTACAAATAAATACCACAAATGAGCCCAACAAAAATAGATTATGCTTTCAAAAGTATAATAATTTAATGTCACCCTATAGCTTCGTTAGCAGCAAAATGTCACAGCAAATATCACATCTCATCTATTTCAGTATGACGGTTTGTTTACCAACCACATCGGCAGCCTGCCAGGAGGCAGCGCTTCTGGTCTCTGCTCATTGCAAGGTTACACCTTTGGGAAACCTGGTGCAGGTTGCAAACTCTCCTTCCTCTGGCTGCATCCTGCTCCAAGTAACTGGGTTCGTGCTGAAAGCCGGTGCTACTGTGGCCCCTGGAGCACAACTCACCTTCCAGCTGCAGGGCAGCTGCAGCCACCCCCAGCAGACAGCCTGAAATCCTCCGTTTGTAAACTCAACCACTGATGGAAGAGATACCGTATGTGCTGATGCTCCATATTATACAGTGACCCACATTCGGGGGGTTTTTTTCACGTTATAGAATGTTTTATTTCAGTTCTCCACCATTTTCTAAAATTAAGGAGCGGCACGCGGGAGAAAATGGCCTCCAAAAAATGTCACAGAATCACAGAATCACCCGGGTTGAAGGGACCTCAAGGATCATGTAGTTCCAACCCCCCTGCCCAGCAGGGCCACCAAACATCCACATTGAGATCAGGTTGCCCAGGACCCCGTCCAACCTGGCCTTGAACACGTCCAAGGACGGGGCATCCACAACCTCCCTGGGCAGCCCGTTCCAGGGCCTAACCACTCTCCTTGTAAAGAACTTCCCCCTAACATCCAACCTAAATCTTCCCTCCCTCAACTTGGATCCATTTCCCCTATTCCTGCTATTGTCAGCCCTAATGTCAGCCCTGTCGTGGCTGCTCCGAGGATTTCTTTGAGTGTTTGGATGTTATTGGAAATGAGAAGATGGTGATCGACGCTGTCTAAAATCAAGGCCTTGAGGTCACAGAAGAGACAGGCCGCTGCTCCTAAACCTCATATCACCCCCTGCACCCAATGAATTGCAGCACTGTTTCTTAATGACAACCCATCGTGTCCCTCCAGAAGAGCTATTGCTCAGTGCAGGTGGGACTGACACAGGGATGCTGCGTCCCAGCCCGGCCCGGCACCCACAGCACTGGCAGATGGCACAAGGCTGCTGCTCTGAACAGAAGGGCGTAGACTCAGCCCACCTGAAATCACACTGCCAGAGCCAGGAGCAAGCAGGGGATGCTCCCAGGGGAGATGCACTCTCTAAAATCAGACTTAGCTTCTGGCAGTGCCTGGCTCCTTCCACTGGGTCCTTGAGCCCATCCACTGCCACCAGTGCTGCTCCGTGCCTGCAGCACCGCCCTGCTTGGCCATGCAGGTGCTCCAATTCTACCTGGGATAGGTTGCAGGGTTGCACTGAATGTGTAGCCACCCTGCTGTCCTCTGTTGTCACCATCCAGAGGCACCATTATGGAAAAGTCCGACCGTGCCATCCAGAGTTTGTACTCATTGTCCATCTTTCCAATTCGTGGGGCAAAGCAAGGATTAAGCACCACCCAAATCAACCTAGAACAACTTTGTTGAGTTAGAAACAAGAGGCAGCAGCAGCATTTTGCATGCTTTCCATTTCAGAATGATGGTTTCCAATGCATGCTTGTCCCTGGGCTCATTTCCATGAAGTGAGGGGTCTGGAGCACAAGTCTTATGAGGAGCGGCTGAGGGAGCTGGGATTGTTCAGTCTGGAGAAGAGGAGCTCAGGGGTGACCTCATTGCACTGTACAACTTCCTGAAGGGAGGTTGTGGTGCATAAGGGTCTGGCCTCTTCTCCCAGGCAAATGGTAGGACCCGAGGAAACGGCCAGAAGTTGTACCAGAGGAGGTTTAGGTTGGATATTAGGAGAAACTTTTTCTCTCAAAGGGTGGTCAGGCACTGGAATGGCTGCCCAGGGAGGTGGTGGAGTCGCCGTCCCTGGTAGCGTTCAAGAGGCGCCTGGATGAGGAGCTACGAGAGATGGTTTAGTGCTTGTGGTACTGATAGGAATGGGAGGGTGGTTGGACTGGGTGATCTTGCAGGTCGTTTCCAACCTTGTGATTCTGTGATTCTGTGATTCTGTGATTCATGCTGCCCTAGCAGCAGCAGCTCCAGCTGCTGTGCTTGGGGCACAGCCCTCATGAGAAGGAGATGCAGCTCAGCTGGTCCCACTCCATTTGCACCCTCGTGACCCTGAGGATGCCATGGTCAGGTCACAGCCTGATGTGCCCGTGTGCCCTCAGCCCTGGGGATGAGCAGAGGGAGCACAGCCAGCACCGAGCGCTGAGCATCTGAACGCTTCCTTCAGTGCTGCGTGACCACTGCGAGTGAATGCCTAGACCAGCCAAGGATGAGCGTTCTTTCTCTCCCAGACCTCGCCAGATTCTGAGCTCCCTTCCCTCACGCCCCCCAGCCCAGAATCCCCCCAGCTCTGCCCCACTTCTCAGAACCGGGCTCCACTTTCAAGTTCTCGTTCTCCACCCACACGAGCCCAATCGGTACGTCAGCTTTTCCCATCATCGAGTTCACGTTACCATATCAATATTTGAAGGAATGATTTTATCTGCCCTAGGGTGGGTGACACACGCTCCCCACGCAGGTCTGTGGGTGCAGAGACATCCATGCCCCATGACGCCACATCCCTGAGGCACCCGGACCCCAACAGCCGACCCCATCCGCTGGGATGCTGGCTCCTGCACCTGCTCAACAGAGCTGAGAGCTTCTCCTGCAGGAGATGGCTTTGGGGTGGATGGACAGATAGACACAGCTCTGTATGCACCCCAGCTGCATCTCCTCCCCCCAGCGCCCTCAGTGGTTGTGCCCAACTCTCCCTGTTTTGAGGGAAATTCAATGGCTGGAAATGATGTCCTCCTTCCATCAGCTGCCAGGAGAGCAGTGATCGCAGTTGTCACAGTGATGGAATGCTCCACCTCTTCTCTGCCTCTGCATCGTCTGGACATCCAGTGTAGAAGCAAGGCATTACAATGGGATGGAGTTTGAAACAGTGCTGGGATGGGCCACGCAGCACTTGACTGTAGTGAGCATTAAAAAAGCTAGGAATAAAACCTAGTGAAAAGGGAAATTTTTGACTGCAGCCTGGTCCCCAGGCATGGGCACTGTAGAGCTGCCCCTGCAGGACAGAGTATGTGGTGCAGAGCTGAGCCAGACCTCTCTGAAACCCCAACACCCACACGCCACAAAACTCCCTCCGCTGCCTCTTCCTTTACATGCAAGAGCAACTTTTTTGTTTCTTTGCAGATATTTAACATCTTGATAAAAATCTTGAGGTTTTCTTTCCTTGCAAATCTGATCTGGACTACTTTAGCTCAGGGCTCTGCTGCCTTTATGGCCAAGTGCTGTGAATTCTTCCTGGCTCTGGATTCACCTACCTCTCTCCATCTGCAGCTGTTCATTGCCCCTTCTCCGAGGCTCTGTGGTGATCCTCACGATGCCCACTGCCACCAGCAATTGTGGGCTCATCCATGAGGTCACCCCTGGGGACACACGTGGCAGCGAGGTCCCTGTGCCAGTGGTTGGAGGGCCCACAGAAGCAGTGCCCTTCACTGCCCCATTCCCAAACACATGGGAGGGAAATACACCAGCATGCAAGCAATCACACAGGGTTGTGCCAAATCCCATGGCAGGAGGGCCCACCAATGCATCCGGCTGCACATGTGCACAGTGGGTCCTCCTGTGTTCCTCATTGCCTTTTCTATGAACAAGGGAAGGAAAGCTTTGTGTCTTGAGCCCATTGCCCAGCTTTGTTTCACCCCTCAGCTGTTGCTCACATTCGTGGCATTCATGGCACACGGTGCGGGGCTGCACCGGGATCCTGCAGTGCCAAGCAGAAATTCTAGACTTCCCATTTCAGTATCTCTGAATCTATCAATAAGGTGATTAAAATCTGCACGGTAGGGGAATAGCACATAAAGTTGGTTAAGGGCAAAAAGTCTTTGCTGTCACCGTTACATAATCTTTGGGGAGCAGGGCCCTGCTGCCCACTCAACAGCACAGGAAGAACCTATATTTGGTATCGGATGGGATGATGCTGCTGGGTCGGTGCTATAAAATCACGTCCTGCCAGCAGTGAAGCACTGAAGCCCTCAGAGCAAGCCAGGTGGCAGAGCCAGGATGCACCGCACACTGAAGGCTGCCCTTGCTCTCCTCTGTCTGGCAGAGCTCATTGCCTCCACACCGCTGCCAACGAGCTCCTCGTCCAAGCTGAAGCTGTCAGACATCACCCGAGGCATCCAGCAGCTCCACAGAGGAGAGCAGGTAAGGACCAGAGAGCTCATGGCTTTTCCTCACCAATGGCCATTAGCTGGCACAACTGACTGAGCATTTCGAGCTGTTGGCAGCCAGTGCTGCCCTGTGCAAAACCCTGGCCCTCCTTTGGCATCCTCTCTCCCCGTAGGGTGATATCTGGAGGGTGCAGCTCTTCCCCTTGCTGCTCAGCTGGGACAGGGCAGCTGACACACGGGCGCTGCTGAAAAAAGCTGCCAAATGCCGCAGCCCACGTGGAGCGCTGCTTGGGGTGGCCATAGGCAGCCAGTGGCAGGGACATATAAGCAGAGCTGGGTGACGATGGCAGCACCTGGGGCCCATCGATGCCTCATCCCTGCACTGTGGGATGAGGACACTGCATCTCCGGGCAGGAGCTGGCAGGGCTCTGCAATTGACAGCTGCTCCTCGCCAGCTGCTGCTTGGCTGTGGGTGGTGCCACTGTGGGAGTGCGGCCTGCTAACTACAGCTCTTGCTTCTGTCACCTCCCCAGGTCCCCTGCAATGACACCAGAGTGGCACAGGTGGCTTTCACGGATCGGAAGGTAAAAGAAAATTTAGAGACGTGGAAAACACGCTTTTATTTGATATAGCCATAACCAGAACACTTGCCATCACTATGCACAGAACACAGAACTCAGTTTGATACCCACAGAGTGGGTGAGATCTCCCTGCCCTATAATGAAAAGGGCTGGGCTGTTGCCCAGCACCCATGGGTGCCATTGCTGCCTCCACAGCACAGTGCAGCCAAGGGTCTAGGAAGTTCCTGGGAGGACTCCCACCAACCTTGAACATTCGGGTGGGCAGCACAGTGTGAAGCCAATGCTGTGGTGCTGACACTCGTGTTCATGTTCACAGCTGTTGGAGCAGGAACTGCTGTGCCAGGCTGCCACAGTGCTGGCCAAGGTGACCCGCTGCAAGAAGGACTACGAGCCTCTCATCACCAGTCTGCAGAGCCTGCATGGCCAGACGGTAAGCACAGGGCAGGGCGACGCCTTCATCCCCAGCAGCTCCAGCATCCCCAGCCCTGAGCACTGCACCCCACGCAGTGGCATCGCAGCCATCCCTGCATCTCATTCCGGGGCCTGCAGCCATTCCCACACTGCAGGATGGTTCATCACGGGGGGAAGATGCTGAATTAATCATAGAATCATTAAGGTTAGAAATGAATGATCAAGTCCAACCCCAGCCCATCCCCACCGTGCCCAGGTCTCCAGGTGCCACATCTCCACATTTCTATGCTTGCAGGAGTGTAGCTGGGTGTTTGTTCCCGGGACACCTCACCCCATGGCCATGAAATCCGGGGGGACAAATGCGATGGGACCGCTTGCTTTTCCTGCTCCATTAGCTACAAACTGCTGAGCCCTGCTGTGTGTTCACATTTATGCTTCTCTTTCCCCAGAGCTGCTCGCTGAGCACCGACAATGAGATCTACCTGCGGAACTTCTTGCCGGCGCTGGGGAACTTCACCCAGGCTCTGTACCGGCGGATCTCAGCCACGGCTGCAAACTGAAGCCCGGCCCCACCGCCTCCACCCTGCAGCCCCCGCACTGGGAGATTGGTTCTACAGCTCTTCACAGTTCTGAGCTCTTCACTGCGTGCACCTCCCCAGCTCTGAACCCAAACCCAACTCGGTCCTAAATGCTCAGGAGCACCCCGGCCCTTGCTGCCCTCTATGGCAAAAGGAACGTCCCCATCCCCATCTCCATCCCTATTCTCATCCCATCCCATCCCAAGCTCCATCCCCATCCCCATCTCCATCCC
>NW_024884822.1:14786184-14811875 GCF_019232065.1 Centrocercus urophasianus
TCATCCCATCCCATCCCAAGCTCCATCCCCATCCCCATCTCCATCCCCATACTCATCCTCATTCCAATCCCCATCTCCATCTCCATCATCTCTGTCTGCATCCCCATACTCATCTCCATCCCCCTCCTCACCCCCATCTCCATCCCCATCTTCATCCCAATCCCACCCCAGCACCTCTCTGGCTGAGGCCAACCTCTCTGCACCCCATAACCAAGTGCTGCCATGTGTCCCATGTGCAGGGGAACACCGGGGACACGTGTCCCCTATCCCCAGTGCTGGGTATTCTCAAAGCAGCTATCAACACAGTTCTTTAACTCGTTCACCTCCCAGTGCAGAGACAAGCAAAACCAAAACCAAATTATCTGCTTCCTGTTCCTCTAATGAGGGGAGGCTTCTCATCCTAACAAGATCAAGATCTAGGCTGAGGCACAGCTCTGTACGGAGGCCCCACTGCAGTGCTCATGAGATCGCAGCAGCAGCAGGGAGCAGGGAGGCAGCACGGCCGGCACGGTGCTTTAACTTTCAGCGTCTGTGTGCTTCTAAGTTATTAAGAGCAATGTTAGGAGAGTCTGCAGGGCAGCTGGATCCAATGGCTGCTCACGGGCATCATAGTTCTAGAGATTATTTATTATGTTTTATTTAAATAACTTATTTTTTTACTGCACTATCTGAAGATTCAAGAAGTCCGGGCTGTGGAAGCAGTGTGCTTTTCTTCAGCTCAGGCCCAAACGAAAGGAAAAAGGCAGCGTTCAGATGCTTTGTTTTTAACTTATATGATAGTAATGCTGTGGAATACAGTCATATTTAAAATTCTGCTACCTCACTTCCAGGGAACCGTTAGTGCCTGATTAATTGCCTTTCCGCGACAACAAATGAATGTACGCTGATGGATAATTTATTATTCTTCTGTGTATTTAAAGTATTTGTATGATGTCAGAGTTAATATATTCAAACCATCCCGTATTTGGATGTCAGTATTCTGTTTCTCGTTGGTGACTTTGCACTGATGTTGTAGAAATGTTATGCAATAAAGCACTTGTATGGGAATTGCTGACTCCTGGCCTGCACCACTGATTGAGCACCTGGGGAAGGAGCCTGTCAGCCCTGGGAGCACAGGTGAAGGCAATGATAGGAAGGAATGGAGCCTGGCTCAGCCCCTCTTAGTCCTCATTTAAGGGCTGATGGCCAGTGGGGAAGGATCTCTTGTTGGAGATCTCTGCTTTGTGGAGTCTTCCTGTGAGCATAATTCTTTGAATGCAGGTGAGTTGTTTGGTTATTTTTGTAATACCTTCCCATTGCAGCTATCTGAGACTGGTCCTGCTGCCATTACAGCACTAATCAGGATCTCACTGCATGCTGGTGCTCCACCACTTTGCGCTGCCTTTCAGGTGCTGTTGGCACAGGGCTGGGGATGCTTGGGTGCTGATAGGGAGCAGGCCAACACTGATGCACGTGTGTAATGGGGGCCAGCTGCACCCTTGGCATTGATTTAAGGATAAACCACAGCCCTTCCTTTGGGCCAGAGATTAAAGGGGAAAGTTAAGCTCTGTGGAGAAGGACCTGAGCATCCTGGTGGCCAACAGTGAGGTAGCAGTATGCTCTCATGGCCAAGAAGGCTGCCAGTGTCCTGGTGGATAAAGGGTTAACGAACACTTGATGAATGCTGTCCAAGAGCCAGCAGTGTGCCCTGATGGCCAAAAAGGCCAGCGGTGTTCTGAGGCACATCACAAAGTGCGTGGCCAGCAGGC
This sequence comes from Centrocercus urophasianus, assembly GCF_019232065.1. NCBI lineage: Eukaryota > Metazoa > Chordata > Aves > Galliformes > Phasianidae > Centrocercus > Centrocercus urophasianus. The sequence continues at coordinate 14,787,933 of NW_024884822.1, forward strand.
AATGGAGGGTTTGCTCCCCTCTGCCCTGGGGAGGGCACATCTGGAGCACTGCACACAGTGTGAGGCTCCCAGCTGCAGGCAGATGGGGAGCTGCTGGAGAGAACCCAGAGGTGCAGAGATGGGGGCCTGGAGCACCTCCTGATGGGGACAGACTGAGAGCCCTGGGGAGGGAGAACCAAGAGGGGATCTGCTCAGTTCTGATCAGTATCTGAAGGGCATTAGGAGGGCAGGGCTGTGTTTGGTGGTAACCAGTGACAGGATAAGGGGCAGTGGGAACAAACTGGAGCCCAGAGAGCTCCATCTGAACACAAAGGAGGAATTCCGTGCTGTGAGGTGGCAGAGCCCAGAGGTGGGGGGAGGTGATGACGACTCTCCTGTGGAGTTGCTCACACCTGCCTGGATGCTGTTCTGTGCAGCTGCTGTAGGGAACCTGAGAGGTGATCTCCAGAGTTCTCTTCCAACTCCTACACATCAGTGATTCTGAGCTGCTGGCTGTGCCACACTGCGAGGCCACGGGGACAGCAGTGTTGGCATTCCTGGTAACCACAGTCCCCGTGGTGTGAGATGCTTCCAGCCACACCGTGGAGGAGCAGCTGGCAGCGCTTCCATGGGAATGGCAGTGGGTTCATCCCTGCAGGATGAGAGCAGCGCAGGAGGAGAGAGGAGCAACCACACGCAGGTGTGTGCAAATTGGCCATCAATTAACACAGACTTGTGAGTAGAGATGGCAGGTCCCCAAAGCACTGAGGGCAGCTGGGTGGGATGGGGAAGGTCTGGAGACAAGGCCTGCAGCAGAGGTGGGCTGAGCTCGGGGAGCTTCCCAGGAGCACAGCTGGGCTCTGGGACCTCTGGCCCTGCAGGGCACAATGGGGTCACACTGTGGCCATAGGCAGCAGCACCATTGCTGCTGCATCCCACCCTTGGGAAGGGATGCAGGAGTCTGACCTGCCCTGCACCTTGCCCAGCATTCACTGATGTGGTTTTCCACAGTGATTCAGCTCAAGTAGCTCAAAGGTTACATTTTTCTGTTAATTTGGCATTTTTTCTTTTAATCAACTCCGGTTCTAGAGCTTTCTACTGTGAACACTGCAGAAAACACTGCCTGCTGCTGCCCCTCGAGATGCCCACCCTGTGCCACCCTGTCCCCTTCTCCCTTGCACTATTGACATCTGAGCTGTCTGTGCCCGCAGGGAGCAGCACAGTGCTCCCCTTGCTGATCCCTCACAGAGGTTCCTTCTGAGTCAGCAGCACTGCCTTCAGCCGGGGCATAATTAGACAAACAAACTTACTCTGGCTGCTCCTGAATTAATGGAGAGCTCGCAGACTCTTATCAAGCATCTGATGGCAAGTTGCTATTTGAGTTAGAAAAATACCTATTAGTTATTACAAAACTCCGAAGTTTCCCAGCTCAGCTAATTTCTCAGCATTATTTCCTGCAGTGATGCCACCAGCGCCGGTGTTGTCACCTCCCAGGGTGGTGCCAGGATGGGACGTGGCATCCCCAGCTCTGTGTCACTGGGGCAAAGCCATGAAGCCACATGTCCCCATGTCCTCTTGGGTGTCACAGGGCCTGAAAGACTGGGAAAGAGGTGGCTCTGGGATGAGCTCACTGTGGCCAGTCAGGACCTAAAGGGGCTGGGGGAAAGGAGGGGACAGACTCTTTAGGGTCTGTTGGGACAGGGCAAGAGGAAATTCTCTCTAATTAAAGATGGGAGATTTAGATTGGCTACAAGGAAGAAGTTGTTCGTGCTAAAGGCGGTGAGGAGCTGGCTGGCCAGAGAAGCAGTGCTGCCCATCTTGCAGGCAGCACAGGTCAGGCTGGGGGGCTCTGAGCACTGCCAGAGCTGGGGATGCTCACTGTGGAGTGACTAAAAGTCACTCACAGGTTGCCTTTAGAGGTCCTTCCCAAACCAAGCTGTGATTCTATGTCTCTCAACTCTGTCACTCCTCAGTGTCTCTCAGCTCCCTGCAGGTCAGGAGGTCCCGGTGCCCTGTGCTGACCCAGTGCTTTCTGTTTCTCCCTGTGCAGGTGGAGATAACGACCTAGACCAAACTGTGTGCACATCAAGGGTGCTTTGCATGATTTGGAGATAGTCAAATGACGGGAGAGGCGAGCGATGGAAGCGCTCGCAGGATATTTAGAGGAAAAAAAAAGCAGCTTTGCTCTGTTATCTGCGCGCGGTCGCATCTGCGGTCCTCAGTGCGGCTCACGGCGCCCAAACCCCACGGGGAGAGAAAGTCCTGGGATACGGAGAAATGAAGAAGCAAAAAGCTGCACGGACTTTTCTTTTTGCACCATCTGCCTCCTACCAGCGTTATCTGAACGGTGGAAATTTCCTACGTTGAAACGTAATGCGAGATCAGAAGAAAATCTTGACTTCTACAAAAAAGACCTGTTCTCCTAAATGGATATGAGCAACTTTGGAAAGTGCAGATAAGGGAAAAAAAAATCAGTTTTTCCCTCCGTTTCAGCAATTTTAAAGCCATAAATTGAGATGTTTCACCCAGAAAAGCACAGACAGGTGTGCCATAGAGGCCATGAGCTCCTCCCTGCCCACCCTGCTGGCACTGCTGGTGCTGCTGGCCGGCCCTGGGGCTGTGTGCACACTGCGCTCACAGTCAGCAGTGCTGCTGAGGGAGAGCATCCGCATAGTGAAGGACATGCAGAAAGAGGTATGGAGCCCAGCACTGGGCCAGGGGGGCTGAGCTGCACTGGGATCTCCATGCAGACAGACACACAGACTGCAGGTGTTGTTCACACTGGTATCAATCTCCTTATATTGTTCCTCTCTTCTCTTTCTCTCAAGGCTTCCTGTGGCAAGATGAACGTGACAGATATCTTTGAAGACAGTAAGGTAAGAGGAAAGCCAGATGAAGAGCTGGTAGAGGGGGCTGCGGGAGGTGCTGGGAGAGCAGGATGGAGTCTGCAGTGGGAGCTGCATGGGATGAGGAGCCTGCCAGTGCTGTGGGGTACCATTACCACCTGGGTTCTTCTGCAGCCAAAAGGGCCACAGGGAGCACAGTGCTGAGCGTGTGCTTCAGCAGCACAGAGCTCATTTGTGCAGGGTTTTCAGAAAGGAAGAGAGGAACTTCTTCCTTTGCCTTGGAGCCCCGTGTCACTCTCAGACACCCACACTCACTGATGGTGCTGTGCCTCAGGCACCGTTAGGTGTGCTATCCCTCTTTAGCCCTTTATCTGGAGGAAGGCTCTTCAGTTAGCAGAAGATTCGATGGCAGATAATAAAGCCTCTTTCTGCTCTCAGAATTGCTGCCTAAGGCGAGAGCCCAGCCCCAGAGTTCCTGTTTTCACAGAAAGGGCCCCCTGCAGGCACAAAGCAAGGAGCAGAGCTGGGTTCCTGGGCAGAGGGAGAAGGGAGCAGGGTTTGAGCAAGTGTCAGCCAGCTGCAGACCCGGGCCAGCTGCTTATTGGAGGCATTTGAGATGCAAGCTGAAGAAACAGGAGCAGCAGCAGCTCCCACCTACCCACCGCGTTTCCCAACACAGGCAGCATCAGGAAGGCAGCATTCTACCAGGAAAGCAACCAAATGATTTCTTCACTACTGTGGATGCTTTTCTTCTCACCTTACTGGGGCTGAGGATTTGCAGAGCTGCACGAAGCCCAGGCCCAGAGCTGATGTGGCTGAGCTGCGCCTGGGGTCAGAGGAGGCAGGGAGGCTGAGCCACCTACCCCTTAGACTAGAAATGCATTCTTTGTGCTGTTCTAGCCCACTGAAAAGCTGAACAGAGCAGTCTCTTAAACAGCCACATGCGTTTTCTTGCAGATGAAGAGCAGAACTGAGCTCTTGTGTGAAGCTTCCACAATTATCTGGGAGAGCCAGCACTGCCACAAGAACCTGCAGGGCCTCTTCCTCAACATGCGTCAGCTCCTGAATGCCAGCAGCACCCTCAAGGTAAGGCTCTGCCTGTGCCCAGGGCAGCCCACTGCCCTCAGCCCACGGCACCGCATGCAGGTGGATGCTCTGCTGCACCCTGGGGTTCTGCTGCTCACCAACAACTCCATTTGTTTGACACACACACACTCTGGGCACGTTGCTCAGCACTTTGCAGCCATGCGCTGCCCAGTTCTCCTCTCAGCCAAGTCTGTGTAGGAAAACCAGGGCACTGGGCCAACACCTTCACAGTCTGTTTTCCATTGCAGGCGCCGTGTCCCATAGCAGCAGGCAACACTACTGCAATGGAGAAGTTCCTCAGGGACCTACATGGATTCCTCCAACGACTTGTAAAAGAGAATTTATTGTTTCCTTTTTAATTATTATATTTGATGCTGTGTTTCCAAAGATTATTTATAGTGATTCTTTAAATAAATATATATATTTTTTTGAGTAAGTTTGCTGACTGTTTCTAGAGGAAAGATGGGTGCAGATTTGCAGTGTAAGTTGATAGAAAACTGTGCTGGGGTGGTGAATAGGGTTCAGACTGCACTGGTACTGATGGAAGTGGACCTGCAAGGAGTGAATCTTTGCTTAGAACCAGCCCCAGAGAAGCCAGGCTCCAAGCAGTGCCCAAACTTCACAGAACCATGTGGCTAAAGCTAGAGAGATGGGAGGGCTGTAAAATGAGTATGGGGTTGAGCAAGTCCCTTGCTAAGTGTTTGATATATTTGACTCCCCCCTCATTTAATGCTCTGGCATAGCCCTTGGTGGCCCAAGAGTAAAGAGGCTGCAGCTGAAAGAATAGGGAAAGAACATAGCAAAAGCAAGCCATGGAAGGGACAACTCAAAGCAGTGGTAGTGGTCAGGCTTTCCCCAATAGCAGGGGGCAGCCTCACAGGTCTATCAGTCTGCAATTTTGGCATGGTGTAGGAGAGGGCCTTGGAAAGTCCCAGGACTGAAGGGTTTGGTTTGTGCATCAACTGAGTCAGAATACTCAGGGAAGCTGCAGAGTTAGCAGACCACAGAAAACCTGTTACCTGCTGCGTGCGCAGGCTGAGACATCTTCCAGAAGAAATGCAAGGCAAAGGAAACATCACTGCAGGTAACGACTTCATGCTGTGCAGGGGGCACCAGGCCTGCACTGCAGCTCAAGGAAAAGTGTCAGGGTGAGAAGCCTTGTGCTCATCAGTAGCAGCTGTTCAGTGCACACACACAAGGCAGGGCCATGCACAGCACTGCCTGCGGTTCAGTGCAGCGGCTCCTGCTCAGACTCTCCTACTCCCAGGGCAGCTCAGGACCCTCCCAGCAGTGGTGCTGCTCCATGGGGTGTAATCTCCCAGTCCTCATCTTTTCTGCAGTCTTGCTGAACCTGCTCTCGTGCTGCCCTGGCTGCAGCTCTCGTGAGAGACCATTGCAGCAGCATCCCCCCAAACCTCCCTACAGCTCTGCAGACTGCTCCAGCTGCCCCTCCTGGCGTCACTTCTGCCTCTCAAAGGATTTACAAAGAGGCTGGATGGATGAAGCTCTCTGAAAAACAGGTAGAGAGGGAGAACTAGGAATCAACGATTTTATTTCATGCTCCAGGAACACAATACTGATATGTACAGCGTAGGGAATAAAATTTAACCATACAACAAAGGATATTAAAATAAACAGTTGGAAAACAAATAAATAGCCAGACACGTTATAGAAACAGATAAGCAGTTTTTCTTCTGTACAGAACTGGCTAAGCAGAACTGCTGAGAAAGGTGAGAGCTGGGTGTGCAGACTGAGTTAGTTACTGAAAGGCACTAAGGACCATTTTCACTTCCCTTGAACCTGAAGAAAGGTTCCATAACAAGTTAATTCTGAAATGATTCATTTACACTGCATTAAACAACACGGCCAGAGAAACTCTCTGCGATTTGCTGGAATGAGGGGAAGCTTTGGTGACAAGATGCAAGGAATGAATAGACATCATATGCATGCTAGAGTTAAGTGGCATGGACGGGCCTGGGATGAAGATGGCTCCATCAACTGAGCCATCAAAAACACACACAAACTTAAGTCCTTCTCCTTTAAGACATGGTAAAGGGACATTTGACATTATTGCAGACTGTCCAGAGCTGCAGAGAGGGCCCATACAGCAAACCTGCAAGCAGGGCTCTGTTGTGAAAGGAAGTTTCCAAAACTTAAGCAAAACAGCACAGTGAAAATGTAAGCCAAGCTGACAGATCATCATGAAGACTGTTCTACATCAAAACAAAGTCCTCTGGTAAGAGCAGAGAATTTGTTCTCCAAAACAAGCCCCTGTACCAGGAAATCACAACCAGTTCCTCCCAAATCTAATTACAAAGCAGTGCAATTATTTACTTGAAGTTTTTCTCTGCCTCACGGGTCTTTACAACATGCAGAGCACTTTTGTTTTCAGCAGAAATAACAGGAATTCAACCCTTCCTTGTTAGATTTTACGTGTTGTAAATGCAGAGTCAGGATGCACAGTCCCAGTTTTCATTTGCTGATGATCTGCTGAGTGAAGAATTCAGAGAATTAAAGTACAGTTCAGGAGAAACACCCTTAAGAACCGATTATTCAACAGAGGAAAGCACAGCAAAACATTAAACAAGAGGAAATAAAGTTTGCCCTTGTTTTCTGCTCAGTCTAGAACATCCCTGCCTGTTTCTAAACTGGCATTTGAGATATTTTCAGTCTGTCTTAGCTGTCAAATTCAACACGATATTCTTAGCTGGAGCACATTCAGAACAAGGTGAACTCCTCCAGAAGAAATCTAACTAGTTTAGATCAGACAAAAATCCTGACTCCTCACCTCTTTCCAAATGCTGGACCAGAAACAACTGCCAGTGTTTGCAGCCGTAGCTTTGACGCGTTTGGGTGACAAAGCCAGGCCTGCTCACTTCTCCCCCAAGATGACCACCAGGTTCTCCTCCCTCAGCACAATCTGAAGAAACACTTCAGAAAAAGCACAGGGGAAGCTGAGAGCTCTTTTTGAATTGCACTGAATGCAGCTCCAGATCAACAGGTGCCCCTGCAAGACCCATGGTAACTGTCACAGCTGGAGCTGCTACAGACTGGTGAGGTGCATCCAGCTCAACAGTGTGACCATGAGAAAGGGCAATCTGCTCCAAGTGCAGTCAGCACTGCACAGGAATGTTCTGGTAATTGCAGACATGGCTACGATCAGGCATGAGACACCAAGGAGTTGTCTTGCTCTTTGCTTGCTTGGTATAACCAAGCTCAAGTATTCAGTTTGTGTTATTAGTCACAGCTTTTTTTTTGTAACTCTAGGAAGCATGGAGATTAAATGAAAATCATACCTAATTAACACCACACTGACAAGGGAACTGCTAAGGTACCTGCAACTGCTGTGCTCCAGCAGGAGTTGATGCAGCACACAGCCCAAAGCAGATTCATTTCTGTGACACAAAAGCAACGTATTGAGAGGTTCAGTGTCTGTCAGCAGCACAAAAAGCAAAGAAAAAGAGCAGCCACCATAAATGGTTATCAGCAGAGACCAGATTTCTTTCCCCTCAAAGCAGTCAGAAAGAGGAGATGGTGCACACAGACACGAACAGCATCAGCTATTTCAGGGGATGTTGCAGCACTGGGACAACTGGGAAATTCACACCTATCCTAAGACAGGAGAAATTCATCCTCAGCTGCATCCAGGGGTGAGACAAATGGAGCCATAGTGTTCAGTCCCCCTGGTGTTAAAGCCTTCCCCTCAAATAATCTCTGCTGTCCAGATCACAACAAAACAATTCACACCAATTGAAACCACTTCCAGCTCATAAGCATGAAAAGCAGCCAAAGCAATGCAGCAATGCAGCCTTCAGAGGAGGAAAACAGCTCTCTTATCTGTGCATCAGCCCTCACTCTCCACGTTGCCAGCAGATCACACAAATAGACAAAAATCAAAGCATTAGACTACTAGCGTTGCACTTAAACAGAGCATGGTCCCTTCCCACAAACCTCAGGCTACTGTAGCTCTAAGTACTCTTCTACCCAACTACTTTTTGTACAGCAAGACTGCAGATGAAGAGAGTTGTGTCTCAAATACACAACATGATCAGCTTAATAACTACAGTGAAATACTGAAATAAAAAGGCTCGATGCTCTTAACTCAAAGGTTTGCAGCAACCACATTCAAACGGATCAGTGCAACAGAAGACAACAGTGAAAGCTGCCAGTGATGTGCAAAGCAGGACACAGATTTACCAGCATTAAGTTTTAGGATTCCATCGACCATTTGGAGCTATTATGACTAGTACTTGAACACACCTAGAGTCCTCATTTCCTCTACATTTCAAGGATTACCAACAAAAGTTCCCTGCACAACACATTGTTTAACACATGGAATTCCACAACCATAAAATAGACCAGTTTAATATTATGTTAATATAACATACAGTATACAGGCAACTAAGGAAAAATACATATCATTTTTTAATTAAAGCTCCACCCCAGCAAGGCATGGATTCTACAGCCACTTCAAGCTGTGCCATCTCAACTTCCATATTCTGGGCAAACCTTTCACACTCACTGCTTTTTACGGCAATTCTGAACACGTCACACCTACTGCAGCAGGGAGTCAATGACAGCGCCTGGCTTTGCAGAACGTTTTCTGTTTGGAGAGCAGAAAGGAAAAGAAAAAAAAAACAATAATACCACACACATCATTATACTGTCCAGGAAAGGCAGGGAGCAGCCACTTCTCAGGTCAGAACTACACATCATCGACCTTGTCACAAAGCAGCAGAACAGCCATGCTGAAATCTTCCCCAACTTTCCAGCAGTAAAACACACGTGCTGTCAGCGTGTCGAACCAGCAATCAGTGAAATAAAAACAAGCAGCCAGAAGAGGGGAATGTGAAAGCAGGAAATCAACCCCCCCCCCAACAGACAAAACTTTCTGGACAATATTTTACCACAGTGAAAGATTTCAGCCTGGTTCTACTACACTTGACATCAGTAACCCTTCTATCATGCAGAATTTTAGCATTTTCTCTTAGCTGTAAGTCATCAAACATTTGTCTCAAGTTTGCAGACACCAGCTTAAGCCTTTCCCTGGGAAAACTCCCCATTACATACAGATACTCCAAAGTTCTTCACCTTCGACCAGTCTTGGGCCTGGATCTTCCCTTTGAAGTCCTCGGCCTCTCTAGCTTCATCAGAGATTGCCTCAAGCTTTCTTCAGTGTAAGCTAAGTAAACATGGGAAAGGTCCACCTCAAAGGGCTAAAGAAAGATAACAAAATACCAGAACTATTTAGGAGGTTGATCAGCTGCTCCTTTGGAACACCAGAAAGACTTCCAACAAGAAAACTGAAGTTGAACAGTTTTCCCATGAATACAAAGGGAATGCACAGAAAGCAGAACTTAAACCTACACAGTTCAATAAAAGCTCATTAAGAGTTACTCACATCTTTTTCTTTCTTGTCCAGGACAGGAGTCTGCTTCCTCATATTGTTTCCTGTATATGCAACACATTTCTTAAAAAAAAAACAGAAAGGCCCATTAGTGAAATGTAGTCAGTTTTACTGAGCACTGTACAGCTCCATCAGTTTATCTCTGGGCTCAGTTAAACTCCTCAAAAGCTTATGCTAACATTAGCCTGTATGTAAGCTAGCTTACCAGCTGCCATTCTCCAATGTCTTCATTCCAGTGAACATAGTTCTCAATCATTTCCTAGACAGAAGATAAGGTCATTGTTAGAGTTGCACAACCTACACTCCAGATGCATCCCAAAAGCCAAGACAAGTTGCTTAAGAACAGCCTTGACCACTCCAAGGTATTTTTAATCCAGGCAGCCATACCACATTCAAAACCCCTATTTTATAGTCTGAAGGCCACAAAAAAACATCACTCCCAAGCTGTACACAATGAAGTTCCCACTAAAGCATGGATTTACCATTATGTCGATGCAATCACAACAGCAGTAAGGACTTTCCACACATGCACGTTTGTACTACAGCTTAACAGACGAGTGTCAGTCAAGTTGCCTGTCACTGCCTTTGGATGCCAACTCATTCCATTTGTTGGTGGACTAAATAATGCTGGAGGGCTAAGTGAATACTGTATATGACCACATCAAAGGCTTTAGCTCCCCATCTGTACCTGGTAGTCCTGAGGAATGAAGTTGTCTATGATAAGCATCTGGAGACGAAGTTCCCTGCTCAGCTGCCGAATGTTCTCCAGTAAGCCTTCAATCTCTCTCTGATGCTCTTGTTGCAGATCTGCCATCTGTGGACAAAGCATATGAGAGGTCAGAACTAATATGACACAATAACAACTTAAAAGAATTGTTTTCTGCCTGTATGTTTTTGGGAAACGAAAGCAAACTCTAGTTAGAAGTGCTAGAATATTTCTCTCAAGAATAAACCCTCCTAAACGTTCTAGCTCAGAGATGGTTAAAAACAGCATTAAGTTCTTGGTCTCAGGAAAGATGAAATAGGCTTTCTGTCATTCCAAGTACCAACAGCAGGCAAAGTGTGCAAACAAGTTCCATCTCTGGCAACATCCCAAGGAAAATCTCAGCTCCCGAAGACAAAAACGTGCTTTTCATGAATCAGGAAGGCTCGATACCAACCAAGTGACTGATTGAATGTGACTGAGAGAGAATAAGAGCAACATGCACAAAGAGCAGCAAGCTAAGAGATGGGGGTTTGAGCAGCTGCAAAGCAGGAGACTGGACTGCCAAACAACTTCTATTTTGCTCAGAAATAACCAATGGTTTTCCTCGAGGAAAAGCTCTACAATGTACCCCAGCGCAGATCTGACACGAAGCTTAATTTGCTCTTTCCAATGCATAAACCAAGCATTGAAAGAATGAGGCAGCACACAGGCATTTCTAAACTGTAGCACTCTAACCAGAGTGCCAAAGCTGATGGCTTGCTCTTTCCACCTACAGCTCCTCCACCACAAGCTGAATGCTTCAGAACACTGACCTCTGATTTTGCAGCCATAAGCATGGTCCAAACTTTCTTCAGTTTTTTTGTTTTTCCCTGTGCTTCCTCCTGGAGGCTGGTGTACTTCTCCTCAATGTCCAAGCGTTCTTGCTGTACACAACATTTAACAGACATCCACACATTAGCACAATCAAAGAAAATATTTCCAACAATATGAACAGGAAGGGAAGTAACTCGGACAAAACAAAGCATTTGCCAAGGGCACAGACACCTGGCTTAGCCAGGCTGGCTGACACTCACAATGATCACACTGTCCTGCAGGTGAGCACTGGTTACACATGCCTCTAAAATGTTTGATTTCTACTGAGCTTCACAGTAGAGTCATATTTCACCCACAAGAAGAGGCAAAGACAAGTAATGGAGCGTCCTACCACTTCCAGATAGCTGGGAGCACAACCCACCTCCTTCTCCTCGAGTTCTTTGCGAAGCTGCTCTGCTCTCCTCCTTCGTTCTTCCAGCTCCATATTTGATTCTTCTAGAAGCTTCTCTTGTTCTTCTGCTTTTGCCAGCAAGTCCACTCCTCCTACAATCACCTTCTTCTCCAGCGCAGACAGTTTCTCCAGCAGGGACTGGTGCTCTTGTCTAGAGAGAGACAGGTAAAGTTGGGAACTTCCTGTCTTAAAGTGCTCACAAGGCAGCCAGGTTCAGCTCAGTTTTTACATCCCAGACAGCACTCATAGGGCTTGAAAAACTTGCCTAGCTGCAAAGGCTTTAAAGTAGGGGTGAGGCAGTGCACAGGGATTTCCTTAACTCCAGCTCCCATCACTTTCATGCAAACAAAACCAACTCAGCAAACGAGTCTCTCCTGCTGCAGTTTCCCTCTGTCAGGGGCTGCCAGGCACCAGTGGTGTTACCAGGATACCCAGGGTGCTCCCTCCCACCCCAAGAGCCCAGCACAGCGATGCTGGGATGCAGACAGACTGCAACAGGTTGTAATGGAACAGAAGCAAGCGAAACGAGGTCACAACAGTGCAGCTGAGAGACAAGCCAGGAACGCCAGCAGCTGTTGAGTGTGCCCACAACATGGTCCTGGGCTGTAAGGAACCCACTTTGCTATACAGCTACTGCCCACTAGCAAGCAGTACAGCAGTTCTGCTACTCTTCACTGGCCTCCAGAGTTCGGAGGATTCGTTTTAAGTTTCTAGGCCATCTCAACTAGATAAGGCTAAGAGAAGAGTGGTAGAAGAATGGAGTTTCTTTTTGCTACCTGCTCTAATCTGCAAGCACAGAGGAAGCTCCTCTTTCACTCTGATAACAGCAAGAGCTGATGTTCAGCTTACACAAAGCTTGACTAGCATCTCACCATGCATCTCCACATATTGATATCTGACTTGTAGATTAAGGGAGGAAAAACCCACAACACCACAAAAACTACCCAGAGCAGGGCACTCACTGAGCTTTAAGCAAATCTTTTTCTCTCTTCTCCAGTTCAGCTCTGGCTTTATTTCTTTCTTCTTCTTCCATATCAAGCTTAGTTTCAAGAGCTTTTCTCTCCTCTTCAATCTTTGCTTGCATCTCTACCATCTTATCAGGGGAAACTTTCTTTTTCCCTTTCAAAGAGTGGAGAAAAAAATATTTCACAAAAATAATACAGTCTCTGTATCACAGCAATTTTTTTCCCCTCAAGCTAAAATTTAATTCAATGTTTAAGTGCAGTTATCCATGTCAGAAGTCATGGATTCCAAGCTGAGCACATCTCAGTCTTTCAAATCCCATTTTAATGTTTGCTTATTTGCCTCCAGTACTTACAACAAAATACATGAAGAATACTTGTGGAAAAGAAACATTGCCTAAAGAGAAGCCTGAGTCAGAATCCTGGATGCCTTAATTATGCAGATTAGACCAACTGAAGGAAAAAAGAAGATTGGAACCCAGCCTATACAGATCTCCCCAAAACCACAAGTCTCCCACAAGTTTTACATCCCCCTTTACTCGTTACAAAATGACAAACCCTTCACTTTGTTTTGCTCTTCTCTGGACATGAGAGAATTACCCACAGAATCCAGATGCCTAGAAACTAATAGAAACTGTCTAGTATTAAGAGACTTTCACAGTGATGTAATGCATATGGTCAAAGTACACTTGAAAAAATGTTGTTGCTCACTAAAAGGCTTATTTCCCTTCAGTCTTCGTGCCATTCACTTTTGTTTATATTCATTTATAACCTCCAGCAGAGGCAAAGATACACTGGCACCTGTAAGCATGCATGCACACAAGAGCACTGTAAGGACCTCAGCGCTACAGCAGATAATATCTTGGCTTCCATCTGCTGAATTTAGGAGCTAGATCCCTAACACTCATTTCTGGATCTGCAGAGAAAATCCCTCACCAGTTAGTTTTCAGGTAACCCAAGTTGGAAGTTTTATTTCAAGAAGTGTTATACAGAGATCATCACATGAAGAGGTGAAGCAGATAAAGGTTTGCAACATACTGTTACACAGCCCTGTGTGTTTTCAGTTTTGGAGACCAGTGAACTACACTGAGTGGGAGGAGCTTGAACGAGCTGTGCAATTGTATTTTGAGGGGCTGAAAAATCTATTAGTGAAAAATCAAAATGACACCAACCTGCTTGATCTTGCATTAAGAGGAAGTAGAAAGCACATCGCAGAGAGGCAGCGTACACATAAAACAGGAGGAAATAAAATATATTACTGCTTGATCATTGGAACAAAGTTCATCAGCATCAGAACAAGCACTGATTTTACATGCATGTTTCTAGAGTAGAAAACGGAATAATCACTAAGAAATGAAACCCCAGAGTGAATATTAACGAATCACCATTTTGTGCTAAAGCACAGAATGTTTCTGCAGTGTCCTTTGCACATCCAGGATAGTTTGAACTCACTCCTGCATTCCTCTGCCCATCCAATGCAGTGCAGAACTTAACGTAACACTACGAGCCTGCCGCAAAGATCATGCCCTAAGAAACAGATTGGAGGTGTCTTCTTCATTAACAGACCTAGTGTTTTTTCCCCTTCCTGAAGGCAGCCAATTCTCTTAAATTACCTGCAAAATCTTAGCATACAGAAGACTTAAGTTTTAACCAAGTTAAACCGAGCCAATTTTTTTGCAAGATAATGACAATGGCACATAAGATATTAGTAGGTTAATTGGCAGTAACTGATGCTTCCATAGAGGTATAGAGCCAGGTTTGGTTATTTAAGCAAATGCAGTAAGAAAAGCAGGACAGGGAAAAGATGAAAGGCACCACATGCAGAAGGGCTACATGTGAGGACAGTTAATATCCCAAACCACACAGACAAACCACAAAAGCTCAGTGCAACCTCTGCAACATCTTCAGACTTGAAGGAAATGGACTGATCCATCCATCAGTGGTTTGCTGTTAACTGTCCTCATCCAAAGAGAAATATTCAGGTTTTGAGCAAGCTTCGAAAGAGCAAGTTTGAAGCAAGCAGGTTTCCAAGTGTATCACCATTATCCACAGGTCACACTTAGGCTGTGAGCCTTCTTACCTGTGACCACTTCCCCTGAGCTGATGCTTTATACTAACACATCTACTAACATTAATTTAGGTGTAAACTAAAGGTTAGGTATACACAGCAGGACTTCCCAGGTTCCCCACACACAGAAGTGTGGATTACAGCTAAACACATCAACCACAACGACTGGTAAAGCTCCTACAAGTTCAAAATGTGATTTTTTTTTGTTTGTGTGATTAAAAGCAAACACTGACTGTAAGTCTTTCCAAGGAACAGCTTTCTTCCTCTGATCAGGAGCAGACCAAACTTTCCTCGCTGCTAGAAATCAAGACCCTTTGCTCTTCTCAACTATGCCCTCCTGTGGCACCCAAAAACTTAACCTCATGAGGCAGTCTGAAGAAAAAGCAGCAACCACTGCCCTGGTTTTGGGTTGTTTTTTGAAGGTCTGCCAAAATAAAACCAAGCTGTTAAGAAGTTTTCCTTCTAAGTACAAAACTAGAGTAGCTTAACTGCTGACTGTTCATTCATTCAGTCCAAACTTAGTTTTAGGAAGGCAACATCCAATATAACGTAACACCTTCCAAGAAGAAAGCTGCTCAGACTTTTTCCTGACATTTTAGAGGGATTGTTTAAAACAGGAATTGCAAGCTTCCGACCTAAGTTTCCCAAATGTCTTTAAATCTTGTTAAGTAAGCCTACTGAACCGCTCGCCATTCCCCGTCTTGCTGGCAATGCACACATCAAACCACCATTTCAAGCGTGAAAGCAACAAAGGAAAGGCATGCTTTAGCCAAATTGTAGGTTCAGGTTTATCTTCCAATAGACATAGCAGGGGAAAGTGCAGCACTGCAGAATGAAATGCACAGATCATGGAAAGGCCAAAGCTTAAAGGACTTAAGAGCTCCCACTCACTAGTGAAGGACTTATCCAGAGGTTTCTCTATGACAGAGCATGTGGAGTCTGAACTACTGCTGCTGCTACTGCCTGGAAAACAGAAATGAGTCCCACAGAAAAACCCAGAGAGGAAGAAACATGCAGATGGGAAGTTAGTTCTAAGGAAAAGAAACCCAGAAGAGACAGCAAAATAGTTTTTAAAGGCACAGAGTTCTCATTAGGAAGCATTTGCTAGAATCCCCCCCAGACTCAGCTTGCAAAGCCATCATTTCCCAGCACAGAATGGCATGCTCAGAGAGACAGTTCAGTTAAAACCCATCTTAACAAGCCTATAGCTTAAAATCTCATGCCAAGGCTACTTCCATTTCAAGCAATAGCACAGAAAAACAGATCACAGTGAAGGTGGCTGTGGATATCTACAGTAACAGAAGATTCAGTGACCAGGATCCTTCCCAGTGTTATGTACATGGCAATGTACACTTCCCACTCTAGAAGAGAGAATCAGCTACACAGGGACAGCTACTGTGCAAGCTCCTGCTGAGCACAGCCTTACTCAGGGAACTTAACTTCCAAACAAGCTGCTCTCGTTAAGCAACAGCTATTTCCCCTCTGTTCTTTTCAAGCAGTATTTTAAAGACAGCTTTCTCTTGTGGCAGATTTGGGCAGAAATTATTCCTTGATGGATAGAATGGTCAATCTGTTGATCCTCCTGCTTCTAGAAAGCACCAAGGGGGAAAAATGAAGTAAAATGGTGTGTTACAACCAACACTTGGCTTGGACAGACTTGGAAGGTGTCATTTATGATTCTGCTTGGACAGACATCAGAATGAAGGGGAATCTACTTAATGCAGGAATGCTGTTTAAAGAGATGCGAGTGATTTAAGACAGTCAGTTTAAATGCCAGCATTTACTGGACAAATTGGAAATTAAAGCACAGCACTGGGCTTGACTTCCCTACTCCCCATGAATAAACAAAGGCTCCAGGGATGCAGCAGGCTCCCTACAGTTCTCCATGGTACAGTGACTTGCAATTCTAGGCTCAGCAGCATCCTCTGGGGCTTAGACACTACGTGCTAGTTTATCACAGTGTAGGATAAAGTAGACTTTGCCATGGGAATTCCAGAGTGTCCCCAAATAAGGGACGTGTGGCTCCCATTTAGCTTTTCAGCTAGCACACAGACACCCCCAAAGGTCAAGTTTTTCCTCTATCAGCATAAAATAGGATGCCAGAATGAAGCCAGTTAGTAAACATCCACAGGACAGATGAATCCTTTGCCTCCACCACAGCCAAAATCCCCACCTAAGCCATGAGAATGGCTATAAAAGAACACATCTGCCGACCTCTGATTTTTGGTGTCTTCCTCCTCCCATCTCAATGAGAGGGGAAGTTCCACAACATGAGTCACAAGCCATACGCAGCCACCTTGCGGCAACCAGGGAACCACCACAGAAGAGGATGTCACCACAAGCACAGCTACCCAAGTGGAAGCAGATACCACACAGGAGCGGAGCCGTCAGCTACAGAGACGGCACCAAAGAGCCGTGTTTCTAGGGAGGCATGATAATTGCAGCGGCAGTAGGGCAGCCCTACAACTCCACTTCTCCCTGCCTGGCTCTACAGTTCCTGACACAAGCTGCTGGGCAAAAGGAAATTGGTGGCACTGACAGGATTCTCTGCTGCCTTACCACGCCGTTTCTTCCGCTTCTCCCCATCTTCTCCAATCTCCCCATCATCCTCTTCATCTTCTTCTTCAGAAGAACTTGTCTCAGAACCAGATATCTCTTCTCCTAGAAATAAAAAGTATGCTTTTTGATGCTTCATTAGAGCCTTCCAATAACACTGACTTGTTATTGTGACAGCAGCACTTATCTGAAATCAGCAGTGCCTGATATCAGCCTATGAGTAGATGCAGAAGTCAGTAACTTTCGAGGAGATGGCTTGCAATAGCTTTGGAAAATTAAGGCTATATAATGCCACATAATGCTGCCAAGTCAGTGTGTATGGTAAGTACCACTCACTATGGTAAGTACCACTCACTATGGTAAGTACCCTGGTATCCTTGAAATGCTACATTATGTTTGCTTAGAAGAAATTCACAATACCTTCATTTCCATCAGAGGCAGAAAATGGTCAAATGAACAACGCTATCTGTTCTATAGTTCAGTACCTACAACTTTAAGAAGTCACCTGTAGCACACTAGGGACGAAACAGCTATGTCTAGATTCCAGGCCCTGAAGAAAGCATTGCTATTTCCTGCTTCTCCTTAATGGTAGAAGTTCCAAGCAGTAAGCCTTACTGGAGTTACTGCTAGAGCTATTTTGTGCTGTGAGCATCTTTGGAGATGGATGTCATATCAAGGGCATTGTTCAGGAAGAATCCTTCTGGAAAGATCCTTGAATGCTGGTAGATTAATCACTATCACAAGCCCATAAAGTTCCAAAGCTTAAAGAAGCTTCTTGTTTCTTCTATGCACTAATTAGATAGTCAGTCTCAGTTCTAGCCACACAAATTCATTTCATTTTAGTCCAAACTGGATCTCACCTCAAGCAAAGAAAACATTTAGCTTTTGTTATCACGCACTTTAAATCCCTACACCACATCCAATCATACCCAGAGACCCCTCAGGTTTTCAGCACACACTAAATTCAGACCAGAATCCACCACCTTATGCTAGTGCCAAGTGCCACCTAGCGAGCAAAGCCAGGCCCTGCGCTGGGAGCATCCTGCTGGGTCATCAGGGCCAGAACAATGACTTGCAATCAGCTTCTGAATTCATGAGACACTTTCAAATGGTCAAGACTTCTCACAGAAGCAGAACCAGCATCAGTCTGGAGAGAAATACTAGGTGGAAGGGGAATCTCACCTTCTTCCAGTTTTTTCTTAAGCTCTTCAATTTCTTTCTGAAACTGACGCAGCAAAGCATCCTTGGGGTCCTCATTAATCCTGGCCTTGTTCTTAATGTTCTTGGCTCTGTTTGCATATCTCAGAGTGCTGATAGTCTCATCGTAATTGTAGTCTGCTGGACCAATGTTTGCACACTAACACATGGAAGAACAAGTTAATGGAGCGTAAAGAATCAGAGTCCAGAACAAATGACCTCACAGGAACCCAGCCTTAGCTCCAACAATACGGTACTGCCATCCTTTCCCAAGCCTTCCTGTTGCTTTTACACCGAGGTTGCTTTTGTCTGCCTAAATACAGCTTGTACTTCATCTTACACATGTGTATTTACATCTTGTTTAGATCCTTGCCTGTGCAGACAGGAGACACCAAAAGCATGCAAAAGGTTTTTTCAACTGTGATGCTCCGAAAAGAACAGGTAAATGGCAGGCTGTTCTCATGGCAAAGTCACTATGCTATCCCTGTATGAACAGATCAACAGCTGCAATTCATGAAAGCATCTCAGAGCTTACCATCATGGTTTTGGAGTTGCCCCCCAGGGAATCCTGAAGGAGTCGCGTAAGCTTGGAGTTGCGGTAGGGCACATGAGTGCTTTTGCCATCCACCAGAGCTGAAATGACATTCCCCAGGGTAGAAAGAGAGAGGTTGATCTTAGTAGCTTCCTTCAGTCGCTGCCCCGTTGCTCCGGTTTTTGCTTGTCTTTCAGAACCCTGGAAAAGGAAGCAAAAGCAATTGCAATAAAACCTGCCACGTGATCTCTCTCCAAATAGCATAGCTACCCCTAAATCGTTGCTAATGGTCAACTCACAAAGCACCTCCATCATTACTAGAGGACCTAGCTATGTACCTCAGACATCACTGACAAGACAAGTGACAGGTGCCAAGTGAAGCTTTTGGTGCCAGCAAATTCTGAATTGCTGGAGGTAACAACTGAGAAAAATACAGTTTTGTCCCTGTGAATGAAAATATTATTAGAAACAAGTCAGCAGTTACAAGGCACCTCAGCTCCTGTCTTTTCTACCGAAGGTCAAGGGAATGAAGTGACACTGCAATTGTTCTACAGGTAGTTTCAGAGCGTGACATAAACACATCTCATGTAAATAAAGTAACAGATAACACACAGGGCTTTGAGTGTTCCCTTCCTTGCCTGTTCTCCAAGTGAAGGTACTCCAGTGTAAAATCCGGGCTACAAAGCCTTTTATCAACACAACTACACTGGTTCAAAGTGAGCAACAGAGGGTGGGAACTTGCACGAGTGAAGAACTGCATGGTCACAATCCCCTAGGATGATTACACTGGAAAAAAAAAACTTTGCAAAGATCCAGCTCTGATATCCAGCATGCTCTTTCCAGTGCAGTCTATATTATTTACAATTACTTCACAGGAAGAACAGAGCCCTCATACAGCACAGGGTCACATACCCTAGAGGCTCTTTCTGGCACACATCTGATTTAAAGCACTGAGTGAATACTCCCTACAAGTCAACTGTCAGACAGAATCCCAGGCTTCAAAGCCTTTAGCAGTCCTGAGGAGCCATGCCCACCACGTTTTGTGGCAGCAGCTGCTGGTTCTACTCACAGCAAGATCCACGAGGTGCAGTTTGCCCATGCGCACGTGCATGTTCCCATCAACTCCCTTCTCACTGCACTCGATGGTGATGGTGAAGATGGCGTGCGAGCGAGAGCTGTGCTCGTTCATGTTTGTGGCACCAACAGAACCTTTTAATTGAGAAAAAGATCAATGAATCACACTCGATTTACTCCCAACTCTACATGCAACCCATTTTTTCAGAAGATGGAAAAAATGCCCAGGCTCAGCAAACTGTGCTGGACACTGAAGTTGTAGCACAGCCTAGACTAGAAGTGTTGCTGCCTTCAGTAGGTCCAAGCTGACCACAGGTCCCATCCAAGAGCAGCAGGAGCTCTCATTTGTTTCTTTTTAAAAGTTACAAAAAAAAAAAAAAAAGTCACTAGCCTAACACTTTGGCAGCTGATCCATGCAAAAAGCTGCTTTTTATTTTTTTTTAAATAAATCAGAGCAAAGCAATCCACATGAGCAGCAACAGTAACTCAGAATTTTACTTCATACAAGAGCTTAATTAAGTCTTCCAGAAAGCATCAACAACCTTCTATTCACAACACAGGGCTAGGCTTTGGTCATCCAGATTAGAACAGAAGGAAAGAACCATGACAAGCACTCGTAGCCCTGACAATGCTGACTGCCTTCACTGCTTCCCCCTGCCTGACTGACTGAGGCACAGCCTACTTCACCTGTCCCTGCACAAAAGGCATTAGGGAGGGGACATCCCTTTTGCTCTGCACCAGCATCAGATCTAGAAGCAAGATCTCAAAGTCTCAAAATCAGACCCTCACTCTGTCTGACAGAGCTGTCAGCCTGCCCACTGTGGGACTACGTACGGTTCTTGTGGCCCAGAGTCATGATTCTGTCCATATCATCTGCGTTGTTTACGACATAAGCTGAAAGGTCTTTGATATAAACTCCCACATCAGGTCTCTCTTTAACCTAAGAGAAAAACAGTTTAGAGGGAGCATGCTTAGAGCCCACACAGCAAATCTCAGTGGCACTGTATTAGTACAGTGATTTACTCCCCCAGATTCTAGTTTGCGCAGAGAACACTGCAGTACTCCAAAAGGATAGCTAGGGAATCAAGACTCAAGCAGGATAATACTTCACTGGTCCTCCCTAGAGGCAAATACAGATTTCAGATCTCAGATTTCAAATCTCACTAAGTCCTAGACTGACTGCCAAGAGGCCTTTACAGGAGAACTGCACGGATGAAACTGACTCAGCAGAGAGCCATTTTCTCACTGTACAACACAGCAAATTGAAGAGACTCAGAGAAATCATGGTGATATCCAACTGCTGCTGTATCTCAAAGGAAACACTGCACACACTGAGGAGTCCAACCTCCCAGTTCCCTTCAAATACTCTCTGGTCTTCACAATAATCTTGCTCAAGGACGTGGAACAAGCATCAGATTCAGAAGAGCAGGCTCACCTCTAACCTCTGTGACTGGTCTTTTCCTAGCAGATCCCGCACTTCTTCATTGTAAATTTCCAGGTAAGACACACGAACTAAAAACCTGAAGGCAAACAGTTGGGAAGCTTTCTTAACAAGATATTTGTTAAAGTCCAGGAGACACGGAAAGCAAAGAAAAAGCACCCATACATAAATACATTCCTGCCACCCCATCCAGAATGGCCTAAGTCATTACTGAGGTCAGGCTTCTTCTACACATGGACAAACAAAAGACAGGAGCAGTAAAGGAAGGTGTTTACCTTGTATCCCCCTCTGCTTTGGCAATGTGACCAAATATATGGGCGAAGGAATTTGGAATAATGCCTCTGAGCTCAGGAACTGCTCTGACCCCTTCCATGGTAAAAGTCTTGCCTGTTCCAGTCTGCCCGTATGCAAAAATGGTGCCTGAAGAACAAGAACATACTAATGAATGTCATGCAGTTGTATAACTGCAGTTTTACCTCATCAATTCTCAGCCTGATAGCACTAAACACATTTTTATGGGCTTGAAACTTTTCACCCTCTCCAGTACGCATTGCTCAATGCTATGAGAAACAGAAATGCTGGACAACCACAGCAAAAATGTTCAAGCCACTGCTTTATCCAGCCTGAAAAATATTTAAGAAGTAGTCAGCTTGTTTTAGCTGTATAGAGCAATTAAAGGGTTGAGAACCAGTAGACATATGGCTCACACGGAAATAATTAAAATCAGACTAATTAATAGCATTGTCAATTAGAGAAAGATCATTATATACCAACCACAAAACCAACGACTGCTAGCACTTCAAGCCACAGCAGAAACATGAGGCTCCCACAGCACAGGTCGCAGTACAAGTGTCCAGTTCTGAAACTGCAAATGCAGCCACAGTTTGGACTAGATAACCATCCCCAAGGAAACCAATGAGAGAGTTTACTGAGATCTCAGCCCAGACATTCCAGAAACACAGAGGTTAATTAATTTTGTCCCAGCACAAAATGAGCTCAACTCAAATTAAGCTCATTGTCAAGTCACTGGCATTACTGTTGGGAAGAAATGAATTTTAATCAGCTGAAGATGGGTGTGTTAGCACAAAAGCTTATTAGGTATTTTGCAAACCTTTAAAAACCTTCTTAATCTGTTGCTTACAGCACAGATCAGAAGCAGTTACAGAGAGCAGTAATTTGTTACCTTACTGCAGTATTCTTTCTTCTACACGTTGTATTTGCATGCATAACAAACACACACAAACCACGGACATGTTCTTCCCAGCTGCAGGAAGCAACCAATTATCTGCCAGGCAGGGCTGATGGGTGTAACTAGTCATCTTAGTTTGTAACAGCAAGTTTTAGAGATGAAAATGCAGCACTTATATGCACAAGAAGAATAGGCATACCTAGATACTGCAGGACCATGGCAGCTGCTGGGGTACTGAAACTGTATAGCCAAGAGTCGCTGAGAATTCTGATAATGAAATAAATCTCCTTTGCAGACAGAAGACAGAGAATGAAAACATACAGCTCACCAGCCTCACTTGCTCACTGCTGTCTCCCACTGTTAGCAACCTCAGCACACACCACCACGGTGGTACTCAGTAAGGAGCACCATCTGGTTGCTGCAGGTCAGAGGCCGGAATAGAAACAACAGAGATGTGGCCCTCGTAAAAGAAGGCTTCCTGTGAGATCATCGGGGACACCAACAGCACAAGGAACATAGATGAAATAAACCAGGAATTTACCATTGTAGCCTTCCAAGACGGAGTCAATAATAGGTCTTGCAGTTAGGTTATAGACATCCAGCTGCTTACTCTCTGGTCCAAAAACAGTGTCAAACGTGAATGTCTTAGGAGGTTCATTGGACGAGTCTGCTTTGTGGACTGTGATGGTTCCTCTCATCTCATCCACACTGACTGCCATTTTGTACCCCGTCGCTTTCTCTCGCTCATTAAGGGGCCGGCACCGAACAACCACCTTGACATTATCACAGCTCTCTGGCCTGTCCGGCTTCTCAGGCTTGTTGATCTGCAATTATGAAAAGGCAAAACACTCACAGGCTGCAGCACTCCTGTAACAAACCCATGTGCTTAAGCTGTAGATGCATGCTTCTCAGCAGAAGCATAAAAGCCACACTTAGCCCAGAACTGGTTTATAATTAAAGCTAAGGGAATACCCTGCACTTACTCCGTCAAAGCAATCTTCTGTTTGCAACTGCAGAAACCAAATGAGTTAAACCTGAGAACTTCATTCATCTGTTAAATCTTTCAGCAAACAACTTTGTGCCTGCAAACAGCTTGCTGGAAGCAGAGGCTTTTTTGCCACTCCTTTAAATTCACGGAGCTTGTTGTCCGAATAGGGAGCACAAGGAAACAGCCTCAAACCTCACCGATGACATCAGCAGATAGCAGAGGGCATTGGCTGAAGAATTCAGACAAGCTTCAGTGCGTTTGTTGAAGGTGAACGACTCTGAAAACTCAAAGGTTGGCTCACAGGACTTCACACAGCCTTTCTCTCTCGGTTACAGACGCGGATTTGGACACTGAACTGACTGACAGTGCTGACAACGCTTCTCCTGACAGAGGAGCTCCAAAAGCCGCTGGCCGCAGCCCGAGGTGCCGCCCGCTGAGCGATGCTACGGATCCGCACTCAGCCGTTTGTAAACCCGCACCTCGGATGTCAGCAGGGAACAAACCGCTACCTGAGCTCCTCGCCTCCACATCCGCAGGGCCTTTAGCAGAGGCTCTGACAGACGCAGAGCTGCTCCCATCCGGGTGGGGAGGGATCTTGCATCCCACATCCCGCACCCCACTTCCCCCCCCCCCCAGGACGGCACAGAT